>NC_142615.1:68370662-68598162 GCF_059453375.1 Lepisosteus platostomus | reverse complement strand
GTTATTGTAACCAGCTTCTGATGGCTCCCGACGTGGGCGAGAATAAAGCCTTGTCTGTTTCTGAAGCCCTTCCTGTGTGTCCTTTCATTCCTTCATTCCTGTAGATAAGCGCTTCCATCTTATACTCTCTATTAACCCAGTTCTAAAAGTGTGCTTGTTTACTCCGGTATCGAGCGTCTTCGCAGACGAGCTTGAAACTGTCACTTCTCTCACAGAGCGCTGTCTACTGTAGAAACGTCCGGTATCATGGTCAGAGGGAGCAAGGAGCACGTGAAAACATTTCCCAAATAACCACATGTAAGACTTTGATGCTTAAAATGTTCAGGGAGAAATGGAAGACTGGTGTGTATTTTTTCTTTAAAATACCGAGACATAATATGTTTATGTTCCTAAATTAATATCGTTTATGACCTTCAGATGCGTTATGCTCCTATTCCTTTCATGCTCAACTACTAAAATTTCCCTTTAGTGGTAAAATTCCATATAAATATTCAATACTAAGCGGATTAAAATGTGCACAGTTAAGAGATCAAATGATGAAATCTTTCCACGACCGACCAACGCACCACGAGCGCCCCTGTCGGTCATTTTGGCCGGCCAATCACGTACCGCGGTATGACGTAATGATTTCCGTGGCTGAATCTGTATATGGCGCCTTTCTGGACACTCCACTCAACGCGCTTTACAGGATACGAGGACTCCCCTCCACCAACACCGAGGTTATTGGTGATGTAAGTGTGATGGGTTTGAGGTGAAATTGTGTATAAGTGTCTTTTTATCTTTGAGCTCGGGGTGTTAAACTTAATTTTATATAGCGCATTAAAGGTGGCTTCTCAAAGCGCTTTACAGGATGACAATAATAAATAAGAAGAATACACAAGATAAAACACAATTACAATACACAGAGTAGACTTTGGATGGTGGTATTAAGAGCAGAGGGGTGAAGAATGGAACCAGTGAAGTAAAGGCTTTTCTGAAGAAGAGGGTTTGAGTCTGCATTTGAAGGAGTTTAGAGAAGGTGACTCTCTGATATCCTTGGGGAGAGAGTTCCAGAGCTTGGGTGCAGAACAGGAGAAGGCCCTGTCACCCCAAGAGTGTAGATGGGCTTGGGGGACAGTAAGTAGAGCAGAATTAGCAGAGCGAAGGTTGTGAGGTGGAGAGTAGGGCGATAATAGTTCAGACAGGTACTGAGGTGCCAAGCCATGCAGAGCCTTACAGGTGAGTGTGAGGATTTTAAAGTCCACACAGAATTTAACTGGATGCCAGTGCAGGGTCTCCAGGATAGGAGTGATGTGGTCACTTGCACCAGACCTGGTCAGGATTCTGGCTGCTGAGGTTTGGACAGACTGCAGTTTGTTCAGAGTAGATTTTGATACCCCATGCAAGTAGAGCATTACAGTAGTCAATTTGAGAGAATACAAATGTGTTGATCAGCTTTTCAGCCACAGTTAGTGCTAGCATAGGGGGTAGTCTAGCGATATTTCTAAGGTGAAAAAAACATGTTTTGACGATATGCTGCACATGTGGGTCGAATGTTAAACCAGAATAGAATATCACTCCAAGGTTTTTCAGTTGTGATTGAAGCTCAAGTACAGAGCCATCTACAGACAGGGTTACAGGACTGGCTTTACGAAGTTGATGGGGGGTGCCAATAAGCATGACTTCAGTCTTGTCACAGTTAAGATGAAGGACGCTTTGAGTCATCCAACTTTTTACGTCAGAGATGCAATTAGAATAGAGACAGCCACATCAGTGTCAGGTTTGGTATGGATGTATAGTTGAGTATCATCAGCGTAAAAATGAAAGCTGAGGCCATGTGATCTTAAAAGCTGACCAAGTAGGAACATGTAAATGCTGAAGAGCAAGGGGCTCCATATTGAGCCCTGAGGAACACCAGACTTGACAAGACCAATTTCAGACCTGTACCCATTCAGAGAGACAAAGTGACAGCGATCGGTGAGGTAAGATTTGAACCATTTGAGGGCAGTGTCAGAAACTCCAAACAGTCTCAGGACGAGAAAGTAAGATGTCATGGTCAACAGTGTCAGAAGCGGCACTGAGATCAAGAAGGAGGAGTATAGGGAGGGAACCAGAATCGGAAGCTATTAGATGATCGGTGGTGATGTAACTGGAGTGTGACAGCACGTTCTAGACTTTTAGGAAGAAAGGGTCAGTTGGAGATGGGGTGAAAATTAAGTTTGTCGAGAGCCATGTTAGGCTTTTTTGGCACAGGGGTAATGGCAGCAGTTTTGAGGACCGTTGGTACAACACCAGTGCTCATGGATTCATGTATAATATTGAGGACAATGGGACAGAGAGAAGAACAGGACTGGAATAAAGTGGTGGGAATGGGATCTAAAATAGATGTGGTGGGTTTCATGCGTCTAACTAGTTTGTTGAGGGATGCTGAGTCAAGAAGAGAGAAGCTGGAGAGAAGGGAACCAGAGAAGTTGGATGAGGAGGTAGGAGGTATGGAAATATGTGCAGTGGAGAGAATGTGATGTGCGTGTCGAAGATAAAATTGTGTAAAAGTGTCTTTTTATCATTGAGGTTGGGGGGTTTGAGGTGAAATTGTGTAAAAGTGTCTGTTTATTATTGTGCTCCAGGGGTTTGTGGTGAATTTGTGTAAAAGTGTCTTTTATTGAGCTCGAGCTGTTTGAGGTGAAATCGTGTAAAAGTGTCTTTTTATCATTGTGCTCGGGGTGTTTGTGGTGAAATTGTGTAAAAGTGTCTTTTCATTGTGCTCTGGGGGGTTGTGGTGAAATTGTGTAAAAGTGTCTTTTATTGAGCTCGGGCTCTTTGAGGTGAAATCGTGTAAAAGTGTCTTTTTATCTTTATGCTCACGGTGTTTGAGGTGAAATCGTCCAAAAGTGTCTATTAATGAGCTCAGGGGGTTTGTGGTGAAATTGTGTAAAAGTTTATCATTGTGCTCGAGGGATTTGTGGTGAAATTGTGTAAAAGTGTCTTTTTATCATTGAGCTCGAGGGGTTTGAGGTGAAATTGTGTAAAAGTGTCTGTTTATCATCGAGGTAAAATTGTGTAAAATACTTTTTATCATTGAGCTCGAGGGGTTTGAGGTAAAATTGTGTAAAAGTTTATCATCATGCTCGAGGGGTTTGTGGTGAAATTGTGTAACAGTGTCTTTGTCATTGTGCTCGGGGGTTTTGTGGTGAAGTTGTGTAAAAGTGTCTTTTTATTATTGAGCTCGGGGTGTTTTGAGGTGAAATTGTGTAAAAGTGTCTATCATTGAGGTAAAATAATATTTTTATCATTGTGCTTCATGGGGTTGTGGTCAAATTGTGTAAAAGTGTCTTAATAATTGAGCTTGGGGGGTTTGTGGTGAAATTGTATAAAACTGTATTTTTATTATTGTGTTCGGGGGGTTTGTGGAGAAATTGTGTAAAAGTGTCTATCATTGAGGTAAAATTGTGTAAAAGTGTCTATCATTGAGGTAAAATTGTGTAAAAGTGTCTTTATTATTGTGCTCGGGGTGTTTGAGGTAAAATTGTGTAAAAGTGTCTGTTTATCATTGAGGTAAAATTGTGTAAAATACTTTTTATCATTGAGCTCGGGGGGGGTTTGGAGAAATTGTGTGAAAGTGTCTATCATTGAGGTAAAATTGTATTTTTATCATTGTGCTCGATGGGGTTGTGGTCAAATTGTGTAAAAGTGTCTTAATCATTGAGCTTGGGGGGTTTGTGGTGAAATTGTATACAACTGTATTTTTATTATTGTGCTCGGGGAGGAATGTGGTGAAATTGTGTAAAAGTCTCTTTATCATTGTGCTTATGGGGTTGTGGAGATATTGTGGTTTTTGGGTGTGAAAGTCTTATTGTTCACACGTTGCTGCTGTGATGTGGCCTTTCGCCTGTAGGTGGCGCTCTCTCCAGTCATTTTTAAATGTACCAGTCCTGATGGATGACTGTACACATCCTCAGTCAAGGGGAATATCTAATTAGTTACTCTCCAAATAGCATTTTTGTATGAAACATTTAAAGAAATCGACAACCACTTTTCAAAACGCACTGAAGAAAGATGTGAAGACGGGGGTTTGAATTT
Organism: Lepisosteus platostomus; assembly: GCF_059453375.1. Classification (NCBI taxonomy): domain Eukaryota; kingdom Metazoa; phylum Chordata; class Actinopteri; order Semionotiformes; family Lepisosteidae; genus Lepisosteus; species Lepisosteus platostomus. The sequence continues at coordinate 68,594,103 of NC_142615.1, read as the reverse complement.
AATCCTTTCTGTAGGGGGTTTAGACTTCTAAGTCACAAGCTGGGGTTTATGGCAGGAAAGGGGGTTAACTGATAAGGATTGCAGATGCAAGCTAGGAACCCCCCTGGGTGTAATGTTAAACTGACCATTTGCCCAGAACATCGTAAACTGGCCAAATACCATGAACCCCCCTCTTTACCATCAGACCGAGTGACGTCAGAAACGGAGAAGAAAACACTATATAACCCAAAAGTTTGTAACAGTACGTTGAACAATACTTCGGTTTTGTTGTTTCTTGCGGGAAACAAGACTTCGGCTTTATTGTTCCTTGCATGCAATAAACTCATCTGTTTTACTTCATCTCGGGATCAAGAACCTTATTTCTTCTGTTACAACAGCACAATAACACAGACTGGTATGTTTGACAACGAGTAAATAAGAGAAAGGCGAAACGAGAATTCACCATCACTTTCTGCATGTTTACCGTGACCTGTCCTGATCATGAGAAGTCTCAGACGCATCTCTTCACCAGACAGTTTAATTCAGCAGTTCTACATGGGACCGGTGTGAGAGTATGTAGGGAAAACCGGTTCAGGGACGCCAAATATGTAATCATAGTGGCTCTCTGAAGGCACCAGTTCTGTAGGGTTTGGGCATTTACTGAGACAATTATTAATTGTAGCAGTAAATCACAAAGTTGATTCTTTTGGTGGCTTTAGAATCCAACCATGCGATATAACTCAAACAACGCACACACACAGGTACTAATACACGAGGATACATTTATTAATACATAGAATATGCATATAAACCTAACAGATCTTATCGAGAGGGTTATCAGAATACAAAAGGTATATTCGGTCAGTTACAAAGAGTTATACATATCAAGAGGACATACGTTCAGTATATCATTCATTAAGACCGTTTCATAAACGAACTTGGTTATAACTTCTACATTAGATACTCAAACAAGTACATAACTCTTAGGAATTAAATTGATATCAACTGGTTTGGATAACAATTGAATTCTCGAGCTTTAATGCATTGAAGTTGAATACTCATCCAATCTCTGGGGATTCAGATCTCCTGCGGACTCAAAGAAACAGTTGCAGGCTGTTGCTGTCCAATCCGCGCTCTCTGGCTCCGTGCCAGGCTGTGCTGTGCGGCTTGCGACGGTGCGCTGCTGATGCTCATTGGCTTTAACTAGCAAAGTTTGTGCACAGGAGAAAAGATGACTGTGGGTCCCAGCAAGTCAGGAAGAGGACCGGTTCGTTCCTGATGAAGAGCTAGTTCTGAATAGTAATTCAGCTGTCCACAGTTCCGACCTGTTCACGAGGCCTGCTGCTGGTTACTCTCTGGCAACCTCAACTCTAGACTCTTAGAACAAAGGAAAGTTCTGGCACTCGGACACACTGGCCGTTCCGTGGTTGTCCGGGCTGAGTCTCAGGATGGTCAGGAGGCGCGCTGCGAGAATGTCCTGCCCTTGGGAGCCTTCTGCTCCTGGGCCGTCCTGCCCTGGAATTCTCACAGAATCTTGTTGAATCTGAATCTGAATCTGAATCTCACAGGCTCTCTGTGTTGCCTGTTTTTACCTGGAGGAACTTCAGCTCATTGATTGGCTGAAAGTTCCATGGGCATCAGAGTCCCACGTGGGTTACTCGGCCCTACCAGTCCCTGATTGGTTGAGCAAGGTGAGATATGAGTCGCTTACTCCTGACACTTAGGAATGCAGTCCAGATGTCCAACTGGCACTCCCTAGACAGATAGGCGCCAATGGATGACCATTGATCATGATAGCCAGGCTTAGCTAAGTGCATCCCCCTTTGGGAGCTGTCCTTATCAAAAGAAAACATCTTGCATGAATGGTTTCTCTGTGGCTGCACCACAGAGATGAACAGAGAAATGGGGCCTCATTTGGGAAGCTCAGAAACACTTAGTTCTGCCTTATTATCAAGCCTCGCCGCTACAAGTATGTGGGTAACAGTGATGGCTCTCTCTGCTGTACTGCTGTGGCCCTCCCTCCTGATGACAGAATCGTCTCACACTTCACCTTCACAGACACAAGCTCCATGTGTTTGTGGTGAAATTGTGGGTCTGTTGGTGTAAAAGTTTTTTATTGAGCTCACTGAACTGATCTCGAAGGCCACTTTAATTTCATTGCGTCTGACATTTTGAGTGAAATTGTAGTTTTGTTGGTTTAAATGTGCTGTTTCTTTGACTAGCCGGCTTGTTTCGCTGATATTTGTATTTCCTCCTCCTGAAGGAAAGATATCAAGTGTGTGTGACAGTGGATTCCTCTCCGTCGCCCCTCAGGCGTTCCTGGGTCTCCTCTCTGTGGTGCAGCTGGACTGTAAAGAGTGCGCTGGAGAGGATTGAGCTGCTCCGGTGAAGGAGTGTGAGATGTGCTGAGTGTGAGACTGACGAGCGCAGGCGAGCGGCGGCTCTCACCTTCCTCCCGAACTTCGGTCTGAAACCTCATGAACACTCTCGGCAAGGTCAGTCGGTCGGTGTCCTTAAATGTTTTGATTGCCTGTTATTCCTCTCATCGTCCAGGCAAGGGTGTTGAGTTCCGCCCGTCTTCGGCACGTTCAGAGAGACCGACCCTGTGAGCGCACACGGGGGAGAGAGAGGAGGAGCAGGCCCCACTTCCAGCCTCTCGCTCTTTCACAGCCCCGTACCTGAGGACCAGAGCGTCTCTCGTCAGCAGGGCCTCGCGCCTGCAGGTGACTGAAGTGTGCTTTTATATACAGGTGAGAGAGAGTGCACAAGAATCGTCAGAAGTCAACACCGTTCGTTAGACATGGATGATGTCCAAGGTCACCCAGAAATAGAGCACGACAGGTCACTCAGAGGAAAGGTATTTTTAATTTTTCACCGGCGTATGGATCTACCAAGTACAGAAGCCAGACAAAAAACATTGAAATGCAATTTGAAATTCACACTGATGTGTTGAGAACTGTTCCTTAGAAGCGTTTGATCTGTGTTCAGATCTTCTGCTAAGGAGATGTGGTCAGGAAAGGCAGAGACGCCTTCTCTCGTCTGACCGTTGTCTGCAAACCCTGAGGTGTCCTGCGGTCTTTATAATCTATAACCACACTTTCCCCTGTGGACGTTACATACTGTAGATCATCTGTCGCAGCAGGATGCCGATTGATTTGAAAGGCATCTTTATCTCGACAGCCTGAGAGAGAGGCCAACATCAGTCTGGCTGGAGGTCTGGTGAAAGGAAAGCCTTGAATTTAGAGAATTAAAATTATTTTTGTAGATTTTAAAACTAAGTTATTATTTTATTTCAGTTGAACTATTAGGAACAGTTATTTTACAAAACCCGAACATTGTTCTGTGTTTTGGTTTACTCGAGATTTAACGCAAGATGGAGTTTCCTGCAGGAGTTCTCGGCCGGTGTGGAACATGTTTAGTGTCCTGCAAGAGTTCTCGGCCGGTGTGGAACATGTTTAGTGTCCTGCAGGAGTTCTCGGGCGGTGTGGAACATGTTCACTGTCCTGCAGTCCAGGCTCTCACTACGGAGCTCGCCAGTTTGACGTCTTGAGCGATTTTTCTCAGCCTCTCGTTTCTCTCCCTCACGATCCTGCACTCCTCCGGCAGCAGTTTCTCGTTGTTGGCGATCTTGGCGAGGATCTCGGCGTGCTGTTTCATCTTGCGCAGCTTGGCGATGCAATCCTCGAAGCCCAGGCGGGCCTCCTCTTCCTCGTTGCGGATGAGCAGCTCGATGTAGGCGGCCGTGGACAGAGCGTTGGGCTTCAGGGCGATCTCCTCCAGCCGCGCCAGGCAGTTGGAGGACAGCCTGATCAGCTGCATGATCCGGTCCTCGATCGTCTCGAAGTCCATTTCGATTTTCTCGAGCATCTCCTTCGTCGACATGAACTTGCCGGAAGCCTTCACAAAGTTGTCCTTGAGTTCTTTGACTGTTTTCATGACCTTCACCACTTCGTACTCCCACATCGTCATCTGGGAAATGTGAGCGGAGTAGTGGCAGTTACCTGGACAGATCACACAGAATCCAGCATCATCCATGACGGCGCAGAGATTGATTTCTCCTGGCGTGGGAAGGAAACATCCTGAATGGCACGAAACCAGACAGTTGTTGCAGTTTGTTGATAGATGCTTGGTGTTCTTCCGTTTCGGGACCAGCTCCTCGATCTCTGTCTCGAAGTTCTTGTTCTGCTCTATGTTGGCCTGCTCGTTTTCCAGACATGCCCTGATCTTCTTCATTTCGCTCAGCTTCGCCAGCCCGGCCGAGATCTGAGGCAGCAGGCTCGCCATCGCCATCTCCAGCCTCTCGCGCTCCTCCAGGACTTTCTTCGTCAGCGCCAAGTCCTTCCCCTCTGTCTTCTCCAACGTTTGGAAAAACCTCTTCAGCTGCTTCACGTTGTTCGTCCAGACAATTTTCTCCAGCTTGTTGTCGTCCTCTTCCTCGTCGTCACTCCCGGAGCCCTCCCCGTTGGAATCGGTGTCAGGCCTCTCGTTTTGCGTGTAAAGGGCGGAGTTGTTAAATTCGAAGTAAGTCGCTTTGCCCTTCCGGTTCTTGCGGCAGGGCAGGCCCGCAGCTTCGATGGCGCCCAGGACGGGGATGTCCTTCCCGTCCACAAACGTGACAAGGACGAGGATGTTCTCAGCGATGTCCTTCCCGAGGATGGAGTCGAAGACGTACTGCTGGATGGAGGTCAGCCGCGCCAGAGACGCCTGGACCACGAAGCACACGGTGTCGATGTGGTCCACGCTGCCGGGGCTGGTAAAGAAGCGCTTCACCTGCTCTGTGATCAGCTTGTCCCGAGAGAGTCCCAGGGTGTCGATGACCGTGAGGGAGTAGGGGACGACGAATCCCTTCTGGTTGTGGAGCTCGTAGGACGTCACGATGGAGGTCTGACTCTCCGCCTGCGAGCGGTTGGTCTCCTCGTGGATCAGCTTGAATCGAAACCGATCCTCCCACTGCACGCCCAGGATGTAATTGATCATCGCGTTGATGAGGGTGGTCTTCCCTGCCCCCGTGGCCCCCAGAAGGATGATGACCTTATTGTTCCCTTCTTCTACTTTCCTGCCGAACGCGAAGCGCTGGAAATGCTGCTCGTCGGTGGGCTCCTGTTCCAGCGACAGCCTGTATAAGGAAGGCTGCCCGCGCTCTATCAAAGTGGAGAAGTTTAGGAAGTGGTCGCTCTGTACTTTAACACGACTGACGTCCCCTGACTTGACTCTGCTGTCCTTCGGGATTGTTATTGGAGTCTCGGGGCTCGGTGGACTCTTGCCTTCTTTGCCACAGTCGGAATAAACCCGGACGATGTAGGAACTTCCTTCCCTCAGGTTCTCCAGAGTGCACACCCTCCCTCTGACTTTGAGCTTCGTCCATGTTTTGCTGTCTTGCTCGTCCGTTGCCCCCTTGAAGACCTCTCTGTATTCAACTTCGTAGGAAGTAACGCTGACTCCCTGTCCCACAGAGGTGGGCATGTCCCAGGTGACCGTCATGGAGTTTGGTCCTGTTGATTTCTGCTGAGGAGCTCCGGGGGGGGCTGAAGGAAGCGTCTTGCAGGAAGGAGTTGCGTCGCTGGCACAGCCGACTCCAGGTTTGCAAACCGCCCGACAGCCGAATCGATACGAAGCGTTCAGGTCCAGCCCCGACACGGTGAACTCTGGCTTGTTGTCATCGGTGTCCACTTCCCTCCAAGCTGAGTCACTCGACTTCTGGTACAGAACCCGATACCTCACGATCTCGCCGGCGCCGTACTTCGGCGGGCGGAACGCCAGCTGGACGGAGTCGTGCAGAGTTGTCAGCACGGCCGGTACCCCCGGCTGGGAAGGCAGCTCGAAGTGCTTGCTGGCCAGAGCCCCCCTTTCGAAGAGGTAAACGGAAGATCCGATGTGGACCTCGTCCTTGATTGACGCCACACAGAACTTCACGTTCGGTCTGCCTTTGTTCTCTCTCTTGAAGTCTAGGAATAGTCTGATGTTCTCCCGTGTCAGGGCTGTGACTTCCTCCGACCTGAACCATTTTCCCCATCTTCCCTCTGGCTCGAGATCAGGAGCTAGCTCTTCACCCGTCCCTCGTTCGGAGGAGGTCAGATAGCTTTCCAAGATGTTTAGGTATTGCTCCCTTTGCCTCAGCGATGTAAACGCAAAGCACACCACGTACTCGTTCGCCGAATCGAGCACGACTTGGTCCAGGTCACTGCTGGAGGGGGCCACGGTGACGTCGCTCATGATCTGCAGGTAAGATCTCAGCACGTTCAGCTCCCGCTCCTTGTCTTCCAGGAACTGCGCGAGCAGGGCGTTTCGGAAGGGGGAGCGCTCTCTCCCGCTCAGGAGGTCGACGAGTCGGCCCTCTTCCTCGCTGCCTCCGCGGATGACCGGCAGCAGCCTGGCCAGAGATCTCTGAAAGACCAGCTTGTACTCCACGCACAGGTCTTTAAACTGCAGGAGTTTCTGGTTCGTCTCTGGAAACTGGATCGCAATCGCGTCTTTCATCAGATCTTGGCACCGCACGATATAATCATCCATTTCGTCTAAAATACGCTGGGATCGGCGAACTAACCCGATGCTGATTTGCCTGACGATTGTGGCAGCCTGGGAGTCCAGTTTTGTCAGTGGGTAAAGCCAGACTTTCATGGGCACGGTGTGCTCTCCGTCTTTTCCAAGCAGGTGTGGGAGAGATGAATAGACCTTGATGGCGTCTTGGAACGTCACCGGATTCTTTTCCAGAGCAAAATCCCCGTAGAAATTGCAGTTGAACTTGTCCGCCTGCTGGCGTTCCTCGTCCGTCATTCTGAGGGACGCTTCGCCTTCGATCGACACACACGGGATCATCTTTATTGCCGCGTGCAGACTGCTCTGGACGTCCTGCTGCTTCTCCTCTGCCGCAACCTCCCGGTCTAAGACGAAGAAGGCCTGCGCGCCGTACAGCACCGCCGTGACGACGTGCGTGGCCGACCCCTCCTGGAAGACGTTGCTGTGCTGCACGTTTCCGGCTCCTCAGCGGTCCATGGTGAGCTGCTCGAAGCGCGTGGTGGTGCGGTACTGCAGGGTGACCCGCGACTGCTTCTTCGAGGTCTTCTTGTCGTTCAGGTAACTGGCCGAGCCCTTCACCGAGACCAGCCCACAGAGGAAGCTCGCCTCCAGGGAGGCCTCCACCTTCAGAGCCGATGCCTTGTCCTCCGTGGAGTCGGACGCAATGATATGGAAATCTGTGTTCGGCTGAGGACGCACGTCGATGTCTTTCTGCAGCATCTCGGCGTCCCATAACGTGATTCCTGCGGGGAGACAAGAAATAGAAGAAGTGTTCATGGGGCTTTGCAAGCTTGTCGCGCTACAGGGAGTGATCTTTCAGCTGCGCGGTCAAGTGTCGCTGTAGTGTCCCTGGTGGTCTCGTGGTCAGGATTCGGCGCTCTCACTGCCGCAGCCCGGGTTCGATTCCCGGTCAGGGAATGTCAGTACTCTTTTGGGGCGGAGCGGTGGCTCTGTGGCTGAGGATCTGTTCCTGTGGCTGGAAGGTTGCCGGTTCAAATCCCACAGCCAGCAGAGGAATCCTACTCCATTGGGCCCCTGAGCAAGGCCCTTCACCCCAACTGCTCCAGGGGCGCTGTCCAATGTCTGACCCTGCACTCTGACCCCCAGCTTTTCTCCCTGTCTGTGTATCTGTCTCATGGAGAGCAAGCTAATGCAAGAAATTGTATAGGGGCAATAAAGCAACATTATCACATTATTATAAATCATAATCAATGTGACAGAGATATAAGCGCAAGGCGAGGCATCCTGACCACGAGGATGAGGCTGAAGCCCCACCACTGATGCAGCCCTCCAGTGAGAGATTTTGGTTCAACAGACCCGTTGGGTTATTCACAAGCATTTAATCACTGATCACTGATCGAGGGTGTGATGGGAGCGTCTGAGATTCACATTCCCTGAAGGGCAGACGGGAGATTTGGGCTGCCAGATGCCAGACATGGGAACAGATGACGAGTGACTGCTTGCTGATTCCACGTGGTGAACAGAAGGATTTAATAGCGAGTGATAAGAATGAGGAACTCGGAGCAGTTTCAGTGGGATCGGGCTTCAGTGCAAGGGTCCAGTTCTTCTGGTCCTTTTGTCACGACTGAAACAACGAGGATGAAAAACAAACGCCGGCCAGAGCGATGGGAACCAGTCGGAGTTTCCACTGTGGGTTAACGCTAGGGGACGACACTGCACCAGACTGGAGCCAGATGGAGTGTCCACTGTGGGTTAACGCTAGGGGACGACAATGCACCAGACTGGAGCCAGATGGAGTTTCTGAGTCTCTCTGAGTGAGTCTCTCACCTGGAATCAGTGTGTCTGTCAGGGTCATACAGCTGGAGACAGGTCACCTCAGTGTGAGTCTCTCACCTGGAATCAGTGTGTCTGTCAGGGTCGTACAGCTGGAGACAGGTCACCTCAGTGTGAGTCTCTCACCTGGAATCAGTGTGTCTGTCAGGGTCGTACAGCTGGAGACAGGTCACCTCAGTGTGAGTCTCTCACCTGGAATCAGTGTGTCTGTCAGGGTCGTACAGCTGGAGACAGGTCACCTCAGTGTGATTCTCTCACCTGGAATCAGTGTGTCTGTCAGGGTCATACAGCTGGAGACAGGTCACCTCAGTGTGATTCTCTCACCTGGAATCAGTGTGTCTGTCAGGGTCATACAGCTGGAGACAGGTCACCTTAGTGTGTCTCTCACCTGGAATCAATGTGTCTGTCAAGGTCATACAGAATCCCCAGCTGGATCAAACGAACGCATGACCCCAAACTGTCTGGATAGCTTCTGTAAAAACGTTTTCTAAACCATGGAGTTGTACAGTTTTACATGCTTTGTGATTGTGCTCTCGCAGAAGATAGAAAACAAGGCTTTCATAAATTCCCAAAGGAATTAGAGCCATGATTGGATCAAGGATAGGATCGGAGCCACGCTCCTCGCCAGCTCTCCCTCCTCTGTACCCAGCCAGTGTTGAAGCTGATACCGGAGGCACTGCTGTACACAGAGAGGGGCGGGGGTGGGGAACAAGCCGCACAGCCCTGTTGTTGAAGCCGATATCCTTTAACTGATGACTTCCAGTCAGCAGCAGGGGCAGTCGATCACTCGGGATGCAGAAAGCAGAACAGGACACCCAGTTATCTGAACATGTTACTTCTACAAAAAGATTCACGACAAGAACCAGACGAACCCGAGAGCCTTCGACACGCCAGCGCCGCCCAGAGGCAGCGCGAGGACCGCAGACGGGGAACGCACCAACGTCTCCATATATTGGTGTAACAATCTGTCCCGTACGCTATGTACAACATTAGTAGTCGGCGAAGAAGAAGGAAAAAAACACGTCGCATCTCTCCTGTACACCGGGGCGCAGAGACGAGGAGCTGGTACCCCAAAACTATTCTCCTGGTCTAACAGGACCGGACCTGAACCGATGGACCAGCTAGACTGGACCTGAACCACCAGAACAGCTGTCCTCCTGGTCTAACAGGACTGGACAGTGTACTGACCTGGGCCAGTCACAGCGAATGGATCAGGAATGATCGATCACATGGAGATACTGACCAGACTAGTGTCCTTCCTCTTCCTCAGAGGCTGTCTGTCTCGAACGCCACCAGGGGGCGCACAAGAGGCTCAACCCTCCGAGCCGTTCATGGCGTCCTCCAGCAGGAAGCGCTGGATTGCTGGGAAGGACGGCCGCTCCCTGGACTCCCGGCTCCAGCAGCTCAGCATCAGCTCGTACAGGCCCTGAGGACACACCTCCGGCCGGGACAGGTACACCTGGGGACAGGAGAGAGCAGAGAGAGGGGTGAGTCTGCAGGACAGGAGAGAGAGAGGGACAGGTCAGCCTGCAGGACAGGAGACAGGAGAGAGAGACAGGTACAGGTACTCCTGGCCAGGTGTGGCTGTTACCTGCTTGCCTTGGTCTCTGAAGAACTCTCCAGCGTTCTTGATCACCAGCTCATCTGTCATGGAGGCGTAGGGCTGCTCCTTACACAGCCTCAGCATCTCCCAGAGGGTCACCCTGAACGCCCACACATCGCTGGCCGTGGTGAACTTCCCCTGGGGACACAGACACACGAGGTCACCCCCAACACACCCACACCCACACCCACACCCACACCCACCCACACCCACACCCACACACACACACACACACACACACAGGGTCACCCTGAACACCCACACATCGCTGCCCGTGGTGAACTTCCCCTGGGGACACAGACACATGGGGTCACCCCTCCACACACACACGTATCGCTGGCTGTGGTAAACTTCCCCTGGGGACACAGACACATGGGGTTCCGAGGTCATTATGAGATTTATCAAACAAAAATTCTAACGATATCCTGCTCTTCACCAACCCTTCAAACATCCTCACCAAGTCTACAGACCCGGAACCAGAGATCTTATTTTTCCGAGTCTTGTAGATGGTGAGTTTGGCTTGGCCCAGCAGAAAATTGGCGAGGAGGGTCTGAGTTTTCCGTTTTTTTGTACGACCCACCCCAAACACGAAAATAACATCGTTGAAGGCCAGGCCAAGGTTGGTGAAGAGCCGGATCAGTACGGCAAACATGGGCGACAGGCGGGGGCAGGCGCTGTAGCAGTGGAACACCGTCTCCCTCTGAGCGCAGAAGGGACAGGCGTCAGACACCGCCGGGTCCAGAACCGACACAAATGAGCCCTCCAGGGAGTGTCAGGGAGCGCGGACAGCTGGGCCTGGTGCCTAGATGTTACGACTAGTCTGAACAGACATTTCCCCCCAACACCAGCTAGCTGACTAAGAAACCTGTCTACACACCGCCGCGAGTGTAGTCCCAGCGCGTCACACGCCCACTCCACGCTGCGCCAGCAGCCCTGATCCACATCTAGCAGGTGGTGGAGCTGTGTGATGTTGGCGTGGACCAGTCTGCTGGTAAAGTCCAAGGAGCGGCCCGGTTCTATGTCCATTCATGGATTGTGTATTAATGGTTCTCTGAGTGTCCAGTAAACGTTAATAAAAACAAAGGTTTTCTTCCCGAGAACTACTCGCACGAGTAGCAGGCGACCCTTCACCACCTCCTGGACGGCGATAGAGAGGGGCTTGAACCCCACAGAGAACAGCACCGCGACCCCCGCGCTCACAGGGGACCCGTGACTGTACACGATGTCCCCCTGCCACTCCCGCTGCCAGGCGACGATGTTGGAGCTGTCGGTGTGGGTCTCCTGCAGGAAAGTCACCTGCAGGCTCTTTTCTTTGATAATCTCCAACACCGCAGCTCGCTTCAAAGCCCTCCAGCACCCTCCTTGAATTGGTGTTCAAACTCCCTATCCTAATGTCGCCCATGTTTGCGGAAAAGAAAAAAATAAAAAACATAAAACACGAACAGACATGTAGCACACAGACGGATAGTAATGTGATGTGAGGGACAGGACTCATTCGTGCTGAGGTGCGTTTCGCGGTCCTGCCTTGATCTTACCTAAAAGGCTCTTCAGGCGCCATCTCTCCTGATCACTGAAGTCATTCGCACCCGAGCCCCTCTTCAGATGACGCGTCGCGGAGAGGACAAAGAGCTCAGTGTCGGGAAAAAAGTCCTCGACCACAGTTCCCCTCTTACCTTTAGTCTTCTCTAAGAACTCCCTGATGCTCTGGAAACTGTAGCCTCCTCTGCAGCTCTGCCGGGCCGAGGAGCCCGAGGTGAGAGAGGAGTCGGTGAAGCCGCCCTCGTCGTCGCTCCCGGACTCCGAGGAGCTCCGGGCGGCGGCGGTGGCAGCGAGGACACTCCAGCGCGTCCTCACTCTCCCGGTGTCGGAGTCACTCGCGGCCCCGGGGCCGGCGACAGAGCCGCCCTCCACCGAGCTCTCTGTGCTGCGCTTCTTCTGCACCGCACTCTGCACAGATTTTTTTGTGCGCTTTCTCCGCGGCGTCTTAAAACCATCGTCTATTTTTCCAGATGATAATTCATTTCCTCCCCACACCGTGTCTACAGTTTTCGCTGGCGCTTGAGACGTGTTTTCCCCTGTCGGTGTCACTGCCTACTCTCTCTCTCCCTGCTCCGCCAGCGCTCATCTCTTGCTCTCCGGTGTGGGGGGCTCCCTGCTCTTCTGAGGGCTGCGGTGGTCCACTCTTTACTGTCTGTTCTCCTGCTTGGGACACCACCGGCTCAGGCTCACCTGCTCCCTCCAGCGATCTCCTCTCCTGCACCCCGGCCGTGGGCTCTGACTCCCCGCTGCCTCCCTGCGCTGCTCCACTCCCCGCTGCCTGACGCTGTCGGCTAGCCTCCTGTGCGCCCTGGGGCTGAGGCTCCCTGCCCGTCTCTTCCTCCACCTCCGGGCAGTTCTTCACCACATGCCCCTCGCTCCCGCACCTGAAGCACTTCATAGATTCCGAAGTCACGAATACAACGTAGTCACAGCTGTCAATCCGAAATTTAAGGGCCACATTGATCTCTTCTGTGGGGTTTTTTAAGATGACGTAAACTTGTCTCCGGAAAGAGACGACGTGCTTCATCCCAGTGGGATCCTCCTGATCGGAGAGACCACCTGTCCGTACCAGGACAGCTCCCTCTCCAGCAGCTTGTTCCTCATGAACGGAGGCACGTTGGAGAGGGTGATCTTTCGAGCCGGGGCTGCGAGAGGCAGTACCGGGGTGAAGGTGCCGTCCAGGACGACTCCCTTCTCCACCAGGGTGTTTGCCAAATCGGTAGACTGCAGGAAAATGACTATCCCTCCACTCAAGCGGGAAGCGGACCTGATGTTCCTGCAGCCCACGACCTCCCCGACCGCAAGAACGCACCTCTCAAGCGGACAGAACTCCGCAGGGGAGATTTTCACACCATGGCGTCGAGTTAATTTCTCAAAGGAGAGGTCTGGAGGATCAGAGCCTCCAGAACCGGCCATGACGAGAAAATAAACCCCGCTTTTCCCCATAAAAGACAGAAAAACACAAAACTAGTGAAAAACACCGCCACATGATCAAACCCACCGAAGCGCCGCCCACTCACTCACTCAGTCTCAGTCTCGCGAGAAACAAAGAGAGAAACAGGTACAAATTCACACTGAACAACAACACATTGGAGCACACATCCAGCTACACATATCTCGGTCTCACCATCAGCTCTTCCGGGAGTTTTGACCTGGCAGTGAAGGCACTGAGGGAGAAGGCACTCAGGGCTTTCTACGCAAAAAGAAGGAGGCTCTTCAACATCAACCCACCAACAAGAATCTGGCTCCAAATATTTGAAAGTGTAATCCAACCCATTGCCCTATACGGTAGTGAAGTGTGGGGTCCCCTCCCAGACCAGGATTACACCCAATGGGACAAACAGCCCACAGAAACTGTAGAAACATCCTCTGTGTGCAGAGAAAAACTCCTAACAACGGGTGCAGGGCCGAATTAGGCCAGTACCCACTATTGATAAACATACAGAATATTAAAGTATTGGCTACACCTAAAAAACAGCGACCAAAATTCCTACCACCACAAAGCCCTGCTGAGCCCAAAGCCGAGCCCCCTGAGCCAGCTGGTCCTGAGGCTCACTGACCTGAGCCACACCGACACTAACCAGCCTCAGGACAGCACTGCTAGAACACCACAACCCAGACTCAACCACATCACAGCACAGATCAAACAGCAATATCTCACACACTGGGACACACACACACAAACACAACGTAAACTGGAATGCTACAGAACCCTAAACAGACAATACACACTAGCTGAATATTTGACCAAAATAAAAAATAAACAGAAACAGACCCTGACGAAGTACAGGCTCAGTGACCACAACCTGGCCATAGAAACTGGGTGACACAGGCAGACCTGGCTGCCCAGAGAGGACAGGCTGTGCTCCCACTGCCAGTGGGGAGAAATAGAGACAGAGGTGCACTTCCTACTGCACTGTGACAGATACTCTGGGATTAGAGAAACATTCTTCCCGAAATTCAGAAATCTAATCCCAGAGTTCCCACACCTGCCAAAACCACAACAGGTCCCAAACCTACTGGGAGAGGGAGGAGGGAACTCAGTTGATCTGGCAGCCCAGTGTGTGATCTCCTGTCACAGCCTGAGGAACAGTGAGTCTGTCTCCCAATAATGCACCAGCCGCCAACAGTATATGTCAATATTTTATAATATGTCTTTGTTGTAAATGTCTGTAGATTTTATGTTACTTCTATTTTTTGTTTTGTTCCATGTTAATTTTATTATTTTTATTTGCTTTGGCAACACTGATTGTACCCATCGGTCATGCTAATAAAGCACCTTGAATTGAATTGAGAGGAGAGGGGGGAGAGAGAGAGGAGGGAGAGAGAGGAGAGAGAGAGCGAGGGAGAGACCTGAGAGAGAGTTCATACAGACACAGTGGGACAGTACTGTGTTTAGCGTGTTGTCACAGTGGGACAGTACTGTGATCAGAGTGGGGCGCTAGTGTTCAGTGAGAAATCACAGTGGCACAGTACTGTGTTTAGTGCATCAGAGTGGCACAGTACTGTGTTCGGTGTGTGATCCCAGTGGCACAGTAGTGTGTTTGGTGTGTAACTACAGTAGGACAGGACGGTGTTCAGTGTGTCATCACAGGGGGACAGGACTGTGTTCGGGGTGTGTCATCACAGGGGGACAGGACTGTGTTTGGGGTGTGTCATCACAGGGGGACAGGACTGTGTTCGGGGTGTGATCACAGTGGCACAGGACTGTGTTCAGTGTGTGATCACAGTGGCACAGGACTGTGTTCAGTGTGTGATCACAGTGGCACAGTAGTGTGTTCGGAGTGTGATCACAGTGGTACAGTACTGTGCTCGGTGTGTGATCAGAGTGGTACAGTAGTGTGTTCACTGTGTAATAACAGTGGGACAGTACAGTGTTCACTGTGTCATCAGTGGGGCACAGTACTGTGTTCAGTGTGTCAACTAAATGGGACAGTACTGTGTTCAGTGTGTGATCACAGTGGCACAGTACTGTGTTCGGTGTGTGATCCCAGTAGGACAGTAGTGTGTTCACTGTGTGATCAAAGTGGCACAGTAGTGTGTTCAGTGAGTAATCACAGTGGTATAGTAGTGTTCACTGTGTGATCAAAGTGGCACAGTAGTGTGTTCAGTGAGTAATCACAGTGGGACAGTAGTGTTTAGTGTGTGATCCCAGTGGCACAGTACTGTGTTCGGTGTGTGATCAGAGTGGGACAGTAGTGTGTTCGGTGTGTGATCACAGTGGGACAGTACTGTGCTCAGTGTGTGATCAGAGTGGCACAGTAGTGTGCTCAGTGTGGGACGCTAGTGTTCAGTGAGTCATCACAGTGGTACAGTAGTGTGTTCACTGTGTGATCACAGTGGCACAGTACAGTGTTCAGTGTGTGATCAGAGTGGTACAGTAGCGTGTTCAGTGAGTTATCATAATGGGACAATACAGTGCTCATAGTGTGATCACAGTGGCACAGTAGTGTATTCAGTGTGTGATCACAGTGGGACAGTAGTGTGTTCAGTGTGTCAACTAAGTGGGGACAGTACTGTGTTCAGTGTGTGATCACAGTGGCACAGTACTGTGTTCAGTGTGTGATCATAGAGGGGCGCTAGTGTTCAATGAGAAATAATAAATAATAAAGTAAATAATATCAACGTAACGTGGTTTTCGGCACGTCTACCTAGGCTGCAGCTACTCCTGCATTATGTTTCATGTAAAAGTTTAGCTTAGATTTTGTTTGCAAAAGATAAGCAAAATCTTTAAATGCAAGTGACAAAAACTAGACACAACCGCAGTCCATACGAGGCCCCCTGCTACACTTTCACTGTTAATTCATTAAAGCCCATATTTTCTGTGCTTTCCCTCACGATAAACAACTGCACCTGAATTGACACATCTCTTCTTGCTGAGTCCTTCGCACAACAAACAAAATTACTCACCGGTCAGGGACAACAATTCTAGTGGAGCATATCCTGTCTTTGACAGGACTTGTAGTGTTTTTAGAGAAACCAACAAGGTCAGTTCTATTCCTTGTGTTTATCACCGTCGGAAATTACTCTCCAGTCAGCTGATTTGTACACCGTGTGTGCAGTTCTTGTGTGAAGGAGATTGTTACTGGTATTAGTAGTATTATTAGTAGTGTTATTACTATTAGTAGTAGTATTAGTATTATTACTGGTATTATCATTGTTATCAGTAGTATTAGTATTGTTAGTGTTATTATTAGTAGTATTATTAGCGCTGTCAGTAGCAGCAGTCGTATTATTAGTATTATTAGTGTTAGTAGTAGTAGTACTATTGTTATCAGTGCATGATGCCCAAGAATAATTCCCAGATGTTCATTCTGTAAGTTGCTTTCATAATGGCCAGCAGCCCTATCACCCTGCAACTCCCAGCTGGCAGCCCCACTGGAGCCCAGCAGGGGTGAGCCTGGCCAGTACCTGGAGGGGAGACTGCTGGGAAAACACTGAGGCTGCTGCTGGGAGAGGTGTGTGTGGGGCCAGCAGGGGGCGCTCTCACCCTGCGGTCTGTGTGGGTCCTGATGCCCCAGTATAGTGACGGGGACACTGGACTGTAAACAGGCGCTGTCCTGTGGATGAGATGTCAAACCGAGGTCCTGACTCTCTGTGGTCATTAACAATCCCAGGGTGTCTCTCGAGAAGAGTAGGGGTTTTACACCAGCGTCCTGGTCAAATTTCCCTTTGGCCCTTACCAGTCATGGCCTCCTAATAATCCCCATCTATGAATTGGCTTCATCAGTCTGCTCTCCTCCCCACTGTGAGCTGGTGTGTGGGGAGAGGACTGGGGCGTCATCCAGGTGGGGCTGCACACTGGTGGCGGTAGTGGGATCCCCAGGACCTGTAAAGAGCTGCACACTGGTGGCGGTAGTGGGATCCCCATGACCTGTAAAGAGCTCTGAGTGGAGTGTCCAGGAAAGAGCTATAGAAGTGTATTATTATTAATATCATCCAGCCCGAACCCCAGCGAGCGTGACTCCCTGACCCTGACCTCTCTCTCCCCCAGGTGCAGAACCGCTGTTCCTGCTGCTGGCGGGGGAGGAAGAGGGGGCAGCGGCCAAGGCGACGAAGACCGGGGAGGTGCTGCTCCTTGTCGGCGTCTCTCAGTACCTCAGCAGCAGCTCCGACCTGTGACCTGTGACCTGTAACCCCCCCCCGCCCCCCTTCTGGGTGGAGTCCAACCGTGACGGGAGAGGCCCTCGAGTCCGGCCCGATACCGATACCCATACCGGCCAGCCGCACCCGAGCTCGGACCCGGACCGCTGCCGCCCGGAGAGGGGAGTCCGGGACTCTTGGGCGGAGACGCCCGTGGCGCCTTATCGCTCTGTTTGTTTATTGATTGATTTCCTGCGTGGCTTATTTATTTATCTATCTTATTGACGGAGAGACTCGTGCGTCTTATTCATGGAGAGTATTTCAGTGAGAGCGGAGGTGGTGCTACTCTTCCTTCACCGTGAGGAACTGGAACGGTTCTCCCTAATCGATCGGTCGATGACAGCGAGTGAAATGATCGTGGGGTGGGCGGGGTGCGACGCGTGTTTCACTCCCTTCTCCCACCCCCACAAAAACAACACCACCCACGCTCCTCGGCGAGAGACGGAGACCTGGACTTCCGATTCCTGTTGCTCTCTTGTGTGGGAATGACAGGCGAGCCCCAGGCGTGGACGTGTTTCTGCGTCGCTCAAGCAGACTCCCACGGACACGCCTGTGAGGTCGCGGGTCGTCTTCATTTTTAACCTTCTTGCGTTCATCGTGAGTGAGGGGAGGGGGGGCGGTTTCTCCTCTGAAGCCGATTGAGGTCTTTGTTTGTGTTTCCTAAGTCTTTATTTCAACAGCAGAGATGCCCCCCCAAAAAATGCTTAAAAAAAAAAGCGAATGTATTGAAATAAAAAAGGAAATTCGACCTTAAAAGCAGGACAGGAGGGAGTATTTCGCCACAGTAAGGCCCAGAGGACTAAGACAGACTGCCCCTTGGTCCGAAATCCCCAGACCCCACCGGATCGCTCTCCTTTCTCCGCCTGGCCGTGGCCTGGGGTTCCTCGTGAGGGAGGGAGCCCCCGGTCGCTGTATGTTCTGTGAACAGATGAATAAAGACGGAGAAGCAGCGGTGTGGTTTGTGTTTGTTCTGGGGAGGGATTGACGCTGCAGAAGAGCCGACTGAGAGTCTGCGTTGGAGGAGCCGGTGGAAGAGAGGAGATTGTCCTGAAACTGTACTCGTCCCCAGACAGTCACGGGCTCTGGGGGGGCGGCTCAGTCAAGGGGGAGGGGTGGAGGTCGGGGTCAATCAGCGCTCAGGCATCTGCAGTTAAGAGGGGGTCTGTACACAGAGAGGGGTAGGGGTGGGGAACAAGCTGCCCAGCCTTGTTGTTGAAGCCGATACAGATCCTGGACTCTGTGTGTGAGAGTAGGGGTGTGGATCCCAGTGTCCCGACTGCTGGCCAGTAAAATTGTGTAAAAGTTTTTTTATCATTGTTCTCGGGGGGTTTGTGGTGAAATTGTGTAAAAGCGTCTGTTTATCATTGAGGTAACATTGTGTAAAAGTGTTTTTATCATTGAGCTCGGGGGGTTTGAGGTGAAATTGTGTAAAAGTGTGTTTTTATCATTGAGCTCAGGGGGTTTGTGGTGAAATTGTGTAAAAGTGTCTTTATCATTGAGCTTGGGGGGGGTTGTGGTGAAATTGTGTAAAAGTGTCTTTTTCTCATTGTGCTCGTGGGGTTGTGGTGAAATGGTGGTTTTTGGGTGTAAAAGTGTCTTATTGTTCACATACTGCTGCTGTGATGTGGCCTTTCACCTGTAGGTGGCCCTCTCACCCATCATGTTTAAATGTACCAGTCCTGATGGATGACTGTACACATAGATAGATACTTTATTGATCCCGTGAGGGAAATCATCCTCAGTCAATGGGAACATCTATTTAAGTAGTGACTCTCCAGATAGCATTTTTGTATGAAACATTTAAAGAAATCGACAACCACTTTTCAAAACGCACAATAACACAGACTGGTATGTTTGACAACGAGTAAATAAGACACAGGCGAAACGAGAATTCACCATCACTTTCTGCATGTTTACCGTGACCTGTCCTGATCGTGAGAAGTCTCAGACGCGTCTCTTCACCAGACAGTTTAATACAGCAGTTCTACATGGGACCGGTGTGAGAGTATGTGGGTAACAGTGATGGCTCTCTCTGCTGTACTGCTGTGGCCCTCCCTCCTGATGACAGAATCGTCTCACACTTCACCTTCACAGACACAAGCTCCATGTGTTTGTGGTGAAATTGTGGGTCTGTTGGTGTGAAAGTTTATTATTGAGCTCACTGAACTGATCTCGAAGGCTACTTTAATTTCAGTTGGCTTCTGACATTTTGAGTGAAATTGTAGTTATGTTGGTTTAAATGTGTTTGTTAAAGTCGAGGTGCGTCGCTTTGCCCTTCCGGTTCTTGCGGCAGGGCAGGCCCGCGGCTTCGATGTCGCCCAGGACAAGGATGTCCTTCCCGTCCACAAACGTGACGCGGACGAGGATGTTCTCGGCGATGTCCTTCCCGAAGATGGAGAGGATGTAGGAGTATCAGTGCGAGTCATGAGTTCATAACAGGAAGAGAGTCCTCTCGGATTCACTGACTGTCCCTTCTGATCCAGGATGATCCACACTTTCTCCAGCAGTGTGATAAGACTTCGATATGAAGTCAATATTCTAAAATACAGGAAACAGGGCTCCTGAACACGCAGAGGAACCCAGATGTCCGCACGGCGCGAGAGTCACAGCGGACTCTAAACACAGTGAGCAGCATCGCATCTGATCCATCACGAGCCCATAATCATGATGATGGTGTCAAAACAGCAGCCAGGTCCTCTCAGAAGATCAGACAGTTGTATTCAACAGTTTGTACCACCTGTGATACTGAGACAGACACATCTGTCACTCTGGATACCTGAGACTGGGGACTCACTCTCAGGGGGAGATGAGCCTGATGAAGTTAGCAGAACCAAAGTAAGTGTTTATACCTCCAGGAAAGGTCTTTACCTCCACACCTGTGACACCTGTGTGTTGTGTTTGTAGCTGTAGGATACCCATCACCACAAGCACACAGTGTATATAAATGAGATATAAATGAGTCTGTGCTGTTATAGACTGTAGTGAGTCCTGTCTGTAGGATACCTATCACCACAAGCACACAGTATATAAATGAGTCTGTGCTGTTATAGACTGTAGTGAGTCCTGTCTGCAGGATACCCATCACCACAAGCACACAGTGTATATAAATGAGATATAAATGAGTCTGTGCTGTTATAGACTGTACTGAGTCCTGGCTGTAGGATACCCATCACCACAAGCACACAGTGTATATAAATGAGTCTGTGCTGTTATAGACTGTACTGAGTCTTGTTTGAAGGATACCCATCACCACAAGCACACAGTGTATATAAATGAGATATAAATGAGTCTGTGCTGTTATAGACTGTAGTGAGTCCTGTCTGTAGGATACTCATCACAACAAGCACACAGTATAAACACAATTGTAGCTGATGTAACATCTAATCATGATACACTGTAGAGATCAGATTGTTGTTTCCTGAGGGAATTTTGTATGGACACCCAGCACTCCTGTACATTTAAACAGAATGCAAACAAAAAAAGATTAGACAAAAAAACACATTATTCTATTACAAAAAATAAGAAAAACATCGCACATCACTCTATTTCCCAGGTACAGTATAACACATCACAACGTACCATTTATAACACGTCACAAAATATATCCCACTCACGTGTTTATTAACATGCAGATAATATTGTATCGACATTTATTTCATTTAAGTTTGTTTGCTGATCTAATTGTTTGCTCTCAATACAATACAAAATAAACCACACATTCATCTTCAATAACTGCTACACACACACAGTTAAATCTCCGTATCGACACACCTGTCAGCTCTCCTACCGTCTCATCTCTACTATAGGAGTCCCGTACAGACACACCTGTCAGCTCTCCTACCGTCTCATCTCTACTATAGGAGTCCCGTACAGACACACCTGTCAGCTCTCCTACCGTCTCGTCTCTACTATAGGAGTCCCGTATAGACACACCTGTCAGCTCTCCTACCGTCTTATCTCTACTATAGGAGTCCAATACAGACACACCTGTCAGCTCTCCTACCGTCTCGTCTCTACTATAGGAGTCCCGTACAGACACACCTGTCAGCTCTCCTACCGTCTCATCTCTACTATAGGAGTCCCGTACAGACACACCTGTCAGCTCTCCTACCGTCTCATCTCTACTATAGGAGTCCCGTATAGACACACCTGTCAGCTCTCCTACCGTCTCATCTCTACTATAGGAGTCCCGTACAGACACACCTGTCAGCTCTCCTACCGTCTCATCTCTACTATAGGAGTCCCGTACAGACACACCTGTCAGCTCTCCTACCGTCTCATCTCTACTATAGGAGTCCCGTACAGACACACCTGTCAGCTCTCCTACCGTCTCGTCTCTACTATAGGAGTCCCGTATAGACACACCTGTCAGCTCTCCTACCGTCTTATCTCTACTATAGGAGTCCAATACAGACACACCTGTCAGCTCTCCTACCGTCTCGTCTCTACTATAGGAGTCCCGTACAGACACACCTGTCAGCTCTCCTACCGTCTCATCTCTACTATAGGAGTCCCGTACAGACACACCTGTCAGCTCTCCTACCGTCTCATCTCTACTATAGGAGTCCCGTATAGACACACCTGTCAGCTCTCCTACCGTCTCATCTCTACTATAGGAGTCCCATATAGACACACCTGTCAGCTCTCCTACCATCTCATCTCTACTATAGGAGTCCCGTACAGACACACCTGTCAGCTCCCCTACCGTCTCATCTCTACTATAGGAGTCCCGCATAGACACACCTGTCGGCTCTCCTACCGTCTCATCTCTACTATAGGAGTCCCGTACAGACACACCTGTCAGCTCCCCTACTGTCTCATCTCTACTATAGGTGTCCCGTACAGACACACCTGTCGGCTCTCCTACCCTATTTTCTCTACTATAGGAGTCCCATACAGACACACCTGTCAGCTCTCCTACCGTCTCATCTCTACTATACTATAGGAGTCCCGTATAGACACACCTGTCAGCTCCCCTACCGTCTCATCTCTACTATAGGAGTCCCGTACAGACACACCTGTCAGCTCTCCTACCGTCTCGTCTCTACTATAGGAGTCCCGTACAGACAAACCTGTCAGCTCTCCTACCGTCTCCTCTCTACTATAGGAGTCCCGTACAGACACACCTGTCAGCTCTCCTACCGTCTCATCTCTACTATAGGAGTCCCGTACAGACACACCTGTCAGCTCTCCTACCGTCTCATCTCTACTATAGGAGTCCCGTACAGACACACCTGTCAGCTCTCCTACCGTCTCATCTCTACTATAGGAGTCCCGTACAGACACACCTGTCAGCTCTCCTACCGTCTCATCTCTACTATAGGAGTCCCGTACAGACACACCTGTCAGCTCTCCTACCGTCTCGTCTCTACTATAGGAGTCCCGTACAGACACACCTGTCAGCTCTCCTACCGTCTCATCTCTACTATAGGAGTCCCGTACAGACACACCTGTCAGCTCTCCTACCGTCTCATCTCTACTATAGGAGTCCCGTACAGACACACCTGTCAGCTCTCCTACCGTCTCATCTCTACTATAGGAGTCCCGTACAGACACACCTGTCAGCTCTCCTACCGTCTCATCTCTACTATAGGAGTCCCATTCAGACACACCTGTCAGCTCTCCTACCGTCTCATCTCTACTATAGGAGTCCCGTACAGACACACCTGTCAGCTCTCCTACCGTCTCGTCTCTACTATAGGAGTCCCGTACAGACACACCTGTCAGCTCTCCTACCGTCTCATCTCTACTATAGGAGTCCCGTATAGACACACCTGTCAGCTCTCCTACCGTCTTATCTCTACTATAGGAGTCCCGTTCAGACACACCTGTCAGCTCTCCTACCGTCTCATCTCTACTATAGGAGTCCCGTACAGACACACCTGTCAGCTCTCCTACCGTCTCGTCTCTACTATAGGAGTCCCGTACAGACACACCTGTCAGCTCTCCTACCGTCTCATCTCTTCTATAGGAGTCCCGTATAGACACACCTGTCAGCTCTCCTACCGTCTCATCTCTACTATAGGAGTCCCGTCTAGACACACCTGTCAGCTCTCCTACCGTCTCATCTCTTCTATAGGAGTCCCGTATAGACACACCTGTCAGCTCTCCTACCGTCTCATCTCTACTATAGGAGTCCCGTACAGACACACCTGTCAGCTCTCCTACCGTCTTATCTCTACTATAGGAGTCCCGTACAGACACACCTGTCAGCTCTCCTACCGTCTCATCTCTACTATAGGAGTCCCGTACAGACACACCTGTCAGCTCTCCTACCGTCTCATCTCTACTATAGGAGTCCCGTCTAGACACACCTGTCAGCTCTCCTACCGTCTCATCTCTTCTATAGGAGTCCCGTATAGACACACCTGTCAGCTCTCCTACCGTCTCATCTCTACTATAGGAGTCCCGTACAGACACACCTGTCAGCTCCCCTACTGTCTCATCTCTACTATAGGAGTCCCGTATAGACACACCTGTCAGCTCTCCTACCGTATTATCTCTACTATAGGAGACCCGTATTTATCGCTACTCTAGAAGTCCCCGCATTTATTGGAGCCTCGATCACCACCAGTACACGGCAGCCCCACAGATGAAACTCTTCAGAGTGGTCTGGGCACGTACACTCGTGGAACCCGCCCTTCCTCTCCGTGGACGTACAGGGTTTCCCTGCGAGAGCCGGGCGAGGCGGGTCCTGGACGTGTGAATCTCTCAGGCTGCGGAGGCGCCTATTCTCGCAGTATTACGGCTCTCGCTCCCAGCTGCGCCTCCAGTTCCTCCGCATTCCCGAGTCCCGGTTCCTCCGGTTCCGCTCCTTTCCTGTAAACTGCGCTCGGACCTGCGGACCGGAGCCTGCAGTCCTGCTGGAGCGGGTCAGAGCGCCGGCCCGGCCGCACCGAAGGTGAGGAGATACTTCTGAACTCTTCTCTCTTCTCACGGTGTGTCGGTTTAGCGAGAAATGTTGGATTTTCGGTCCTGAAATCGGGAAATTGCTCGCAAGTCACGCTTTCAGGGTATAGGATCAGCTCCTGAAAGGTCATCGTACAGCGGAGTCTGTTTAAAACATCCGTTTCTTTTAAACCGTTTATACATCCCCGAACAATTTCTCTCTCCTCATCCGTGTGGTCTGGAATACAGCTTTGTAGAGAAACTCTCGAAAAACAGCACGATTGACTCTTTTTACACACGGAGTTTGTTTATATATATATACTTCCTCATTTCTGCGCAGGTAAATTAACAACCCTGAAGTGAGATGGAAGATGGACATTAATATTCATCTCGTATAGCGCCTTTAAAAGAGGCTTTTTATCGTGCTCTGCAGAGGAAGACTCCGCACCGAGAGGAAACAGCAGATTGACACAGGACCCGTGAAATTAAAGCTCTTTTACTGAGGAAGGTTTAGAGTCTGGATGTGAAAGACCTCAGGGAAGGAGACTCTCTGAGATCCTTGGTGATGTTTTTACCTGTTTCTCTAAATCCTAAATACTACTCGTTTCTTTTAAATTGTTTTTGCACGTTTGTTCCCCAAAAGAGTATGTGTTTAATGCACATGTGAAGTATTAGGTCTTCTAAATACGGGCACATTTCAGAAAACACTGACTCAGTGCTGCAGGTTCACAGGGGAAGTGAGTTTAAAACGGAGTCTTTTCGCAGTTAATCATTGTATTTAAGACACACTCGTGCGATTTGTCTCAGTTACTTTTAAAATTTCTGGATTTCCTGAGCCTTTCACCTGCAGCAGCTGATGGATTGACAGAGCCTGCCTGTTACTGGAACAACACGAGTCACATGAGAGTTTACACGTGAAAAGTATTTTCATGTTGAATGTTTCCTGAGTGAAGAGACGCGTTATGCATTTTCCTGGCGGTTTATTAAGTTTCATTTGTACTGATCCACCAGGTGGCGCCAGAGCAGAGTCTTCATCCCTCAGGTGAGCTCACCTTTACCTGAAGAGAACAGGAAGTCCTTCTCCCTCAGATCAGCAGGAAGAGAAGGAGAGAGATGGCGTCTGAGAGCTCAGCGCTCAGCCCTGGTGAGTTTTCTCTTGTTCTGCCTGTCAGAGTGTCGGTAAGGGAGTCACTGAGGGTCTCTTCTCTGTCACAGAGCACAGCAGCAGCTGGAGAAGTGTCTTCCTGTCTGCTGAGAGTGTGTTCTCTCTGTCAGACACACAGGGTCTGGTTTACTTTCACTTTCTCTTGTCAGTGATCAGAGATCGTTAGTGTAAACTCAAGCTGTTTGGAATGTACTAAATATTTTAATAAAGTGTTTATTTAAGGTAAAATGATTGATGTTAAACCTGACTGTATGCTGATGGTATTGGATTCACACTGTTAGTATTCATGATGCTCAGACACGCTCAGATATGAACATTTCCTGTTTGTTGCTCAGGGGCCGTGTTTATTGTACAGCTGATAATACCAGAGAGGAATCAGTACAGATGAACAACAGAGGAATTTATTTGGCCCATAATTAGTAGTGATTCCAGGTTCTCGTGCAGCTGTTTCTCCTGTCCTGACTGGGCAGCTTGTTCCCCTCTCCCACCCCCCTCTGTGTACAGTAGAGCCTCCCACTCCTGATTTTAAGTCTAAGTGTTGCTTTGAGTTTCAGTGTTAATTCTGAGGAACTCTGAGGTGTCAATATCTAACTGGTCTTTAATGATGACTGACTGTCACTGAGGATGTTGATTATTTTGTATATATTTATGGTTCGCTATCTTCACCCTGTCAGTGTGGGACACTCCCTTCAGACTAAAGAGACTCAGTTCCTCCAGCTTGTCAGTTTCACTGTTTTTAAACTAACATCATGCTAGTTCTCTTCAGTGTGGATCACAATAGATAGTTTCTAAGCGGTTTGAAACTATACAACACATTTCCCAGCCAGGTGGCTGAGTCCCAAACATTTCTTTGTGAAATGTGACATTTTAGACTCACTGCTGAAGGATCAGGACAGACTGAATTATTTTACAGTTTTTACGTGTATTTTTAAAATAAGGTGGAATAATAATAATAATAAACTTTATTTTATATAGCGCCTTTAAAGGTGGCTTCTCAATGCGCTTTACAGGATGACAATAACAATAAAGAAGAATACACAAGATAAAACACAATTACAGTACACAGAGGAGACTTTGGAAGGTGGTACTAAGAAGAGCAGAGGGGTGAAGAATGGAACCAGTTCAGTAAAGGCTTTTCTGAAGAAGAGAGTTTGGAGTCTGGATCTGAAGGAGTTTAGAGAAGGTGACTCTCTGATATCCTTGGGGAGAGAGTTCCTGAGCTTGGGGGCAGAACAGGAGAAGGCCCTGTCACCCAAAGAGTGTAGAGGGGCTTGGGGGACAGTAAGGAGAGCAGAATTAGCAGAGCGAAGGTTGTGAGGTGGAGAGTAGGGTGATAATAGTTCAGACAGGTACTGAGGTGCCAAGCCATGCGGAGCCTTACAGGTGAGCGTGAGGATTTTAAAGTCCACACAGAATTTAACTGGATGCCAGTGCAGGGACTCCAGGATAGGAGTGATGTGGTCGCTTGCACCAGACCTCGTCAGGATTCTGGCTGCTGAGGTTTGGACAGACTGCAGTTTGTTCAGAGTAGATTTTGATACCCCAGCGAGTAGAGCATTACAGTAGTCAATTCGGGAGAAGACGGATGTAATTATTTATCATGTACATTACAATATTACAATAACACACCGTGTACGGCACCGGTCACAAGTTTGAGCACGCCCCCTTGAGTCCTGGGTTGTTCTTGGCCACCTGCTGCAAAGAAGGGTCGAATGTTAAGCCAGAATCAAATATAACTCCAAGGTTTTTCAATTTTGATTGAATAAAGGAATAAAGAGTCTATTGTACCAATTCAATTACATAAGTTCACTTTCTGGTTCAACTATATAACACAGAGATTTCCCAGCCAGGTGGCTGAGTCCCAAACATGTCTTTATGAAATGTGACATTTTAGACTCACTACTGAAGAATCAGGATGGACTGAATGATTTTACAGTTTTTACATGTATTTTTAAAATAAGGAGGTATAAAGGTTCATTCTGAACACAGGAGTCCCATATGTGTCTGAACTGCCACTGGACACTCAGAGTGTTAGTGGGACTCTACAGGGCTCTCCAGAAGTATTGGCACCCTTGGTAAAGATGAGCAAGGAAGACATTGGAAAAATGTCTGTGTTGTTTATCAGATGAAAGAACATCTGACCTTTCAGTGAGGTTAATTATTCTAAGAAACAAAATCCTGATGAAAAATAAACATGTACTATTGAGAGAACAGTTAAAAATACATATATTTTATATAAATTGTAAGAATACAGAATAACAATGTTGTAAGAATAGTGTCTGATTAACTAACATTAACAGAACATTTTTGTATACCACAGAGAATACACAGAAAAATAATCTCAATAATCTGTGATTTTCCTCTCTCACAGGGCAGGGACAATAGAAAAGATATAGAAAAGTTTTTATTGTGAATTTTAAATGGGATGAGTGGTGAACATATCTGTGATGAGAACTTTATCATGTAAATAATCTGTGATCTTTCTCTCTGACAGGGGAGGGACAGGCTGATGCCCATGAGGCACCACAGCGTCTCTCAGAGATCAGGATCGTGCTGCTGGGCCAGAGATGGTCTGGGAAGAGCTCAGCAGGAAACACCATCCTGGGCAGAGAGGAGTTTGACACTGAGGGAGAAACTAAGGAGTGTGAGAAGAGACAGGGTGAAGTAGCTGGGAGGAAGATCACTGTGGTCGACACTCAAGGCTGGGGTTCCTCTTTTATAAGGGCTGATCCAAAGTGTGTCAGAGAGGAGGTTGTGCGCAGTGTGTCTCTGTGTCCCCCAGGACCCCACACTCTCCTCCTGGTGATTAATCTGAACTCAGACACAGACTGGAGATCAGTGAAGGAACATCTGGAGCTTCTCAGTGAGAGAGTCTGGAGACACACAATAGTGCTGTTCACCTGGGGGGACAGACTGAGAGAAACAACCATTGAGCAGCACATTGAGACAGGAGGGAAGGAGCTCCAGTGGCTGGTGGAGAAGTGTGGGAACAGGTATCATGTTCTCAACAACAAGAACAGGGGCGACCGCACTCAGGTCACAGAGCTGCTGGAGAAGATAGAGGACATGGTGGCAGGAAACTATGGGCAGTACTTCACCACTAACATCAAAGAAATAAACACTGAACTAGAGAAATATATCA
The DNA here is from genome assembly GCF_059453375.1 of Lepisosteus platostomus. Classification (NCBI taxonomy): domain Eukaryota; kingdom Metazoa; phylum Chordata; class Actinopteri; order Semionotiformes; family Lepisosteidae; genus Lepisosteus; species Lepisosteus platostomus. Next base: position 68,565,834 of record NC_142615.1, on the reverse strand, counting down.
GACAGAGGGAGGAGCAGAGACAGAGAGACACAGAGGAGTTGAGACAGAGGTTGGAGGAGGAGTGGAGCAGGAGAGAAGAGGAGCTGAAGGAGAAGATGAGAAAGACACTGGAGGAAGAGGAGCTGGAGAAAGAGACAGAGGAGCCCAGACTGCCTGTCAAGAGGAGGAACAGTAAAGAACTTGAACCTCCTAGCAGTGAGTGTGATTGATGCTGTATTACTGAGTCACTGATCTTACTGGTCACCAGACTGAGAGATTCAACCATCTTGTGTCCTGTTAGGAATTAAAATCATACTGTGCTCCGCTCTGTACTGCGTTACTAACACAGTGGCACACAGATCTGTGTCTGTTTAAATCCTCTGTGCTGTAATTTAACTGTTTTCTCTCAGGGAAATGAGATTTAATCCATCACACAGCAGCTCAGTCTCTGTAATCTGTTCCTCAAGACTGTCGGACCAACACTCAATCAATCAAGGTTTATTGATCGATGCACGAACAGTACAGCACACAGCGGTGTTGTCAGCATTGAAATCTGCGAGCTCGTTAAAGGCTCGTTAAGAGGAATAGAAGAGTTGGAGGACAGGAATTTATAGGGGTTAACATTGGGATACAGTAGATTACACAATTGCAATTCACAGATTGTGTGGAACTAACACAAGTATAGGAGGTATTTAGGTGTCCTGACAGTAGTAGGGTACAGGGTAGGAGGTATTGAGGTGTCTTGACAGTAGTAAGGTACAGGGAAGGAGGTATTTAGTGCTCTTTGTAGGTGTCCTGAGAATGCCAGTGCCCCCTGTCAGTTCAAGGAGGTAACTGCAGGTGTCTGCTGTGGTTGGCTGTTCAGCAGTCTTACTGCCTGGGGGAAGAAGCTGTTCTGACACCTGGTGGTCTTGGTCTGATACTTCAGTACCGTTTTCCAGATGGTAGTAGAGAGAGCAAGTTGTGTTTAGGGTGACTGGGGTCCCTGAGGATGGACCTGGCCTTCTTGAGGCATCTAACACTGTAGATATCCTCTGTGTTCAGTAGCGCAGCCGGTAGTGTTCTGAGCCAGTGTCACCACCCTCTGGAGGACCCTGAGCTCGTGGGCGGAGCAGTTACCACACCAGGCAGTGGTGCAGCCGGTTAGGATGCTCTCAGTGGTGCAGCTGTAGAAGCTGGTCAGGATGTGTGAAGGCAGGCTGAACTTCTTCAGTCTGGGGAGAGAGAACAGGCGCTGTCTTGTCTACGGGGTTGGTGTGGTGGGTCCAGGTCAGGTCGCCTGTGATGTTGACACCTAGGAATTTGAAAATCTGGACCACTGCGGACCCACTGATGTGAATGGGTGCTTGGTCTGTTCCTGTGGTCCACCATCAGCTCCTTAGTTCTGCTGGTGTTCAGAGAGAGGTTGCTGTCCTGACACCATGCTGTCAGGGTTTCTACCTCCTCCTCCCTGTAGGTGGACTCATCACCGTTCGTGATCGAGCTGATGATCGTTGTATCGTCTGCAAACATGATGATGGAGTTTGTGTTGTTCCTGGAGACGCAGTCGTGGGTGAACAGGGAGCAGAGGAGAGGGCTGAATTTGCAGCACTGGGGAACGCCGATGTTCAGAGTCAGTACTTGTGACACTTAAACAGCCCCACTGGAGCCCAGCAGGGGTGAGCCTGGCCAGTACCTGGAGGGGAGACTCCTGGGAAAACACTGAGGCTGCTGCTGGGAGAGGTGTGAGTGGGGCCAGCAGGGGGCACTCTCACCCTGCGGTCTGTGTGGGTCCTGATGCCCCAGTAGAGTGACGGCGACACTGGACTGTAAACAGGCGCCGTCCTGCGGATGAGACGTCAAACCGAGGTCCTGACTCTCTGTGGTCATTAACAATCCCAGGGTGTCTCTCGAGATGAGTAGGGGTGTCACCCTGGTGTCCTGGCCAAATTACCCCCCTGGTCTTTACCCATCATGGCCTCCTAATAACCCCCCTCTCTGAACTGGCTTCATCCCTCTGCTCTCCTCCCCACTGAGAGCTGGTGTGTGGGGAGAGGACTGGAGCTTCATCCAGGTGGGGCTGCACACTGGTGGCGGTAGTGGGATCCCCATGACCTGTAAAGCGCTTTGAGTGGAGTGTCCAGAAAAGCAGTATAGAAGTGTAAGCAATTATTATTATTATTATTATTATTATTATTATTATTATTATTATTATGACTTTTAAGTTACGTTTGTCAAGAAATTACTTGAGGAAATTGTACTCCTTTTACCTGTGGAGAGGTTGGTCTCTCATGCGTAACCTCCCTGATGCTCCTCTCTCCTCCTGTTGCAGTGAGTGAAGTCGAACCCAGACTCCAGCCCCGCCCCTCTGAGCTGAGACTGGTGCTGCTGGGCAGGACTGGTGCTGGGAAGAGCGCAGCAGGAAACACCATCCTGGGCTCAGAGGAGTTTCCCTCTGAAGCCAGCAGCTCCGCGGTCACTCAGGAGAGCCGGAAGAGGACAGGACAAGTGTCCGGGAGACGGGTGACTGTGGTGGACACTCCAGACTGGCTCCACGCCGGACTGTCTGAGGGGGACAGGAGACGGGATGTGGGGCTCTGTGTTAACCTGTCTGCCCCGGGACCCCACGCCTTCCTCCTGGTGACCCCGCTGGGCCGATCCTCAGGGGAGGAGAGGAGGACACTGGAGACAGTCCTGGAGATATTCGGGGAGAGGGCCCTGGGACACACCATGGTCCTGTTCACCCACGCTGATGATCTGACCAGCAGGACGCTGGAGGAGTTTGTGCACACAGGCAGTAGGGAGCTCCAGTGGCTCCTGGAGAAGAGTGGGAACAGGTATCACGCCCTCAACAACAAGGACAGGGGCAGCACTCAGGTCACAGAGCTGCTGGAGAAGATAGAGGAGCTGGTAGCAGGAAACAAGGGCAGCTACTACAGCACTGAGACGTACCAGGAGGCAGAGTCCCAGATCAGACAGAGGCAACTGCAGATCCTGAGGGAGAGAGAGGAGAGGAAACAGAGGGAGGAGGAGAGACTGAGGGAGAAGCACCAGAAGGAGCTGCAGAACCACCTCCGCAGGATGGAGGAGGAGATCCAGACACGAGAGGAGAAGATCAGAGCGCTGGAGGAGAAGATAGCAGAGCTGGAGGAGAGGCTGAGGGAGGAGAGGGATGAGGGGAGGAGGAGAGAGCTGGAGGAGGAGCTGAGGAGAGAGAGAGGGGAGAGAGAGAGGCTGCAGAGAGAGATGGAGGAGGTGAGAGAGGAGCAGGAGAGGGAGAGGAGAGAGAGAGAGGAGACACACAGAAGGGAGATGGAGGAGCTCAGGCAGCACTATGAGGAAAAGGCCAGAGAGGAGGCAGAGAGACACGGAGAGACTCTCCAGCAGGTCAGTGTGTCGACAACACAGTTCACTCCAGCAGGACAGGAGCACAGGAGCTGCAGGAGGGAGATCGAGGAGCTGAGAGAGACAGTAGAGAGATACAGAGAGACAATAGAGAGACAAAACACAGTGATAGACAGACTCACTGTGTGGCATCAGAGACACACAGGAGATACAGGAGAGTGATTGAGGATCGCAAGCAGCACATCGAGAAGAAGGTCACAGAAGATGACTGAGACAAGAGCGCACACAGCCCGCAGACACACAAGAGCGCACACAGCCCGCAGACACAGAAGGACTTTTCTCCAGACAGCACCCCTATAATTTTGGGGTGTGCTTTCTTTCCTGTTCTCTCTGTATTGGGGCTGCCTTAAACAGCACCCCAGTTCTTTATTAAAGTCTAAATTATTAGTCTAATCAAAAAACCTTGGAGTGATATGCGATTCTGGCTTAACATTCGACCCACATGTGCAGCATATCGTCAAAACGTTTTTTTCACCTTAGAAATATCGCTAGACTACCCCTATGCTACCACTAACTGTGGCTGAAAAGCTGATCAACACATTTGTATTCTCTCAAATTGACTACTGTAATGCTCTACTCGCTGGGGTATCAAAATCTACTCTGAACAAACTGCAGTCTGTCCAAACCTCAGCAGCCAGAATCCTGACGAGGTCTGGTGCAAGTGTTCACATTACTCCTATCCTGGAGTCCTTGCACTGGCTTCTGGTCCAATTCCGCGTAGACTTTAAAATCCTCATGCTCACCTGTAAGGCTCTGCATGGCTTGGCACCTCAGTACCTGTCTGAACTATTATCGCCCTACTCTCCACCTCACAACCTTCGGGCTGCTAATTCTCCTCTCCTTACTGTCCCCCAAGCCCCTCTACACTCTTTGGGTGACAGGGCCTTCTCCTGTTCTGCCCCCAAGCTCTGGAACTCTTTGCCCAAGGATATCAGAGAGTCACCTTCTCTAAACTCCTTGTTGTTTTATCTTGTGTATAATAGTTTTATTGTTGTTGTCATTCTGTAAAGCCCTTTGGGAAGCCACCTTAAAAGGTGCTCTATAAAATAAAGTTTATTATTATTTTTATTACTTGTGATTTTGTGTGTTTGACTGATGGGCAAAGATCCCAGACAGAGACTGGATCCCTGGATCTCTTGAGATCCACCAGCAGGATCAGGACCAGAGGGTCACTGTATCTGAACCTCTTTCCAAGGCTAAAGAATTAACTGGGATACTGTTGTAGGGTTACACGTTATAGGACTCCCGTCTCCTGTGGAGACACCTGTGGGGTCGTGTCAGGGCAGAAGTCCCACATTGTAAACCAGTGTAAACTGGGACTGGGACCAACCCGGATCAAGACCAGACCTGAGAGCTTCAGGACTCTCTCCCACTGGTGTCCTTTTCTCTCTCTCTGTCCTGTGTCCTAACAAACCCCACTAATCCCCCGTGTGGGAAAGAGGACCCGCTCGTCCCTCCTGTCCTGTCCCGGTGTCGCCGTCACTGGGACTGGAGCAGCCGGAGAGGAGACGCACTTCCAGAACTTTCCTTCCCGCTCGGCTCTTCCCCTCCTGAGGAAAGAGCATCTTCCCACACAAACAGCCCGTTTCTCTCGGAGACGCCCGCAGCACAGGGGGCCTTTTCCCAGGACACCAGGACTCCCCTCGTCTGCGGAAACACCCGGGAAGAGCCTCCCAGCCCACAGGAGGGGAGTCCCAGTCCTTCCCGGGATTTCCAGGACAGGAGCGGCTCCTCAGCTGGGAATAAAACCGCCCCGAGAGGAGCTCGAGCGCTCGGGCTCGGAGCGTCGCTTAGCAACCGGCGCCGCAGCGGCATCCGGAGGACGAGCCGGAAGCGGGTTTTGGCGCCAGTTCTGCTCCTTGATGATCGGCTCAGGAGAATAAAGTCGATATAAAAACATAAAAGTCCATTTCTCTCCCTCCTCTGTGGAAGCCGTGTCCGCCAGGGAGTGGAAAGAAAAAAAACGCGCCGCGGTTTCTCGCCGTTTCGGCTTTAGATCTCGAAATTATGACTTTTCTGACTCGAAATTGCGAGATATAAAGTCCCAATGACCAGAAATAAAGTCGTGATTCTGAGATTGTAAGTCGCCATTGCGGGATATAAAGTCCCAATGACCAGAAATAAAGTCGCGATTCTGAGATTGTAAGTCGCCGTTGCGAGATATAAAGTCCCAGTTGCCGGACGAGCCGGTTCTGCTCTTTGATTATCGGCTCAGGAGAATAAAGTACACATATACACATATACATACTGTAACGCCCGGTTGTGAGGAGGAAGCGCCCCTAGGCGCTCATACAGTAGTACCGCTGGGCATGCTGGGAGTTGTAGCCAGGGAGAGTCTGAGGGTCAGCACGATGACCAGCGGCTGACCCTACCTGTGTAAATAATGTCATAGTAGTGTCTTATAAGTGTACTGTATAGCTTGTTGTTAAGTCGTTAAGTAATTACCACCCTAAAGATGTGTGCGTGTTCCGTCATGTGTGTGTATACTCTGTGGTTGATAAAGAATAAAGCCTGGTTCGTTAATCGCGTCTCCACTGGTCCTTTGTCCTGAGAAGAACCTGTAAATGCTACAATATATTCTGTTACACACACATATACAATGTCAGAATTATATCCAAAAATAATTTATAACATTTATATATATACACAAAGAATACCAAAATACAAACATGATCAAAATAAAACATTAATTTAAAATGAGTTTTTCTTCACATGGGACACTAAGGGCAGGTTTTCAGTGAGTCGGATCTCTTACGAGGAAGAGATCAGTGTTTCAGTGGAAAGTCCTCACTCTGTGTCCAGGAAGTATCTTCCTCTCCCGCTGGGAAAGACTGTGTGGATCAGTGACTGACCTGCGGCAGTGTCTCTGTGTCTCTCTGTCACTCTGATAACACTGCCTGAGCTCCTCCTCTCCCTCTCCTGCTCCTGTCTCAGTGTCTTCAGCTCTCTCTCAGCTCCTCGATCTCCTGTCTGTTTCTCTCTCCTGTCTGTGGGCTGTGTGTGTCTGCTCATTGTGTCTGTGGGCTGTGTGTGTCTGAGGGTTGTGTGTCCTCTTGTGTGTCTGCGGGCTGCGTGCGCTCTTGTGTGTCTGCGGGCTGTGTGTGCTCTTGTGTGTCTGCGGGCTGTGTGTGCTCTTGTGTGTCTGCGGGCTGTGTGTTATTGTGTGTCTGCGGGCTGTGTGTGCTCTTGTGTGTGAGTCTGTGCTGCTCTGGTTTCTCCTCCCAGTAAAGCTCCTATCTGAGCTCCTACTGCAGCTCCTATCACTGTTCCTGCTGCTGCTCCTGTTGGGCCCCTCAGGGCTCCTGCTAGGGCCCCTATTGCTGCCCCCAGCGGCACCAGTCTCAGCTCAGAGGGGCGGGGCTGGAGACCGGGTTCGACTGCAGGGTCTCCTTCACTCACTGCAACATAAGGAGAGACAGGAAGGGAGGTCACAAGTGACACATTTACTACTCACTACCAAACACGCTAGAGATCAACGATGATGAATCTCATTTCTTTATCCAGCTGATTTCTGACGGATATAAAATTTCAACAGTACAGCAGAGCTGTCTGTACAAGACACCCACCACTCTGGGTAAAACAGACCTTCATGTGCTCAGTCCTTAAAATGTACAACTGTACAACTCAGGAACAACACCAAACTTGTTAGGATATAAACTTCCTCATTCTTTGTAGAAGTTGTGTTTCTCCTCCGTATAGACAGGGGCTTCTGTAACAGCTCACAGTGGGACTCTGCAGTCCATTGTTGGGACTGAAACACAGTAAAGTTTGACACCAACACCTGCTGCAGCAAAACCTCTAACGAAAGAACATCATGTCTGTAAAATCACAGAACTTCAACACTGTTCTCCTGGTACAGCATCCTCACACCTGCTGTCCTCCAACATGACTGGACCAGCTGTCCTCCCGGTGTAACAGGACCGGACCTGAACCACTGGACCGGCTGTCCTCCTGGTCTAACAGGACCAGACCTGAACCTCTGGACCAGCTGTCCTCCTGGTGTAACAGGACTGGACCTGAACCTCTGGACCAGCTGTCCTCCTGGTCTAACAGGACTGGACCTGAACCACTGGACCAGCTGTCCTCCTGGTGTAACAGGACCGGACCTGAACCACTGGACCAGCTGTCCTCCTGGTCTAACAGGACCGGACCTGAACCACTGGACCAGCTGTCCTCCTGGTGTAACAGGACCGGACCTGAACCACTGGACCAGCTGTCCTCGCGGTCTAACAGGACCGGACCTGAACCACTGGACCGGCTGTCCTCCTGGTCTAACAAGACCGGACCTGAACCTCTGGACCACAGCTATAAGTAGAATTAGTCATTTTTTATTTGTACAAAATTAAATTAAATGTGATATTTATTTTGATGTGTATTATTGAAATGTGATTTTCAGATCAAAGGGTTAAATTTGAGCAAAAGCACAGAACTGCAGCATCTGTCTGTGGAAATGATTTTCTAGACACGATTAGTCATGTAACAACAGTGTCGTCTGTTGTGTTCAACCCCCAGTGTCAGGTGAGCAGAGTTAATCGGGAAAATGGCTGACAGGCGACTCTAGTTGCTCAGGTGTTTCTGTTGTACTAACTGTGAAAACGAGAGCTGTCAGACTGCAGCCTTGGTTCCAGTCTTGAGTGTCTGGGTCTGGCTGTCGAGTCAGATGAAGACCAGAGAGCTGCCTGTGACAGAAGAGCAAGCAGCTGTGAAGATCAGAGCCCATCAAAGTCCAGGTGGTTCAAGACAGATGAGAAAACTCCTGAGAGCAGTGAGGAAACTGAGATAGCCATCAGACTGCAGACACCCTCCACAGGTCTGAGGTGAAAACACCTCCATCCAACACGCCAGAGACCTAGAGAGGAGACCTACAGGGGCAACAGTGCAAGATGCACAACTCTGTGAACGTGGCTCACAGGATCATATCAGGGGTCTGGGGGCGTCAAGGAGTCGCAGACTGAAAGTCGTGTAAGAGACGTGTGACCAAGTAACTCTGATTCACTTCACTGCTGCTGACCTGAAACTGGGGGGACTGAACACAGAAAGTCTTGTCTGACAAAGTTTAACTGTGGAAATGCCGGCCGTCTGTGCTAGAGACTCATATTTAATATGCAATCATATTCTGTTCTTTTGTGTCAAAAACAAATTCCAGCAGTACTCGGCAAAAAGCACATATCGCCCCTCATGGTCCCAATACTAAACTGATTCACTCCTGAGTCAGGAGAAAGATCTGGAGCCTTGTGAGCAGATCTGTCTCTCTGGAAGTTGCCCCGCAGAATTTACCCCACCCTAACTGGGCATCCACCACTGCTGGGGTACTTACTCTGACCCGGCTCCAGGCTCTGAGGCTGGGAGGACTCCTGCAGCTCCTTCACTCTCCTCTGCAGCTCCCCTTCCCACCTCTCCTGGATCTCCGCCTCCTTTCTCTGCAGCCTCCTGTCGTACTCCTCTCTCAGCCCTTCCTCCCACTGCCTCCTCAGCTCCTCCGTCCTGCTCCTCTCCTCCTGCGCCTCTCGCTGCTGCTCCCTGTATCTCTCCTCCAGCTCCTGCTCTTTCTGATGGTGCTCCCTCTCCAACTGCTGCCTCAGCTCCTCCGCCCTCCTCCTCTGCTTGTCCTCCAGTTCCTGCCTCAGCTCTGCCTCCCTCTGCTGATGCCTCAGTTTCAGCTCCTCCGTCTGCCTCTGCAGCTCCTGCCTGCCCTGCTCTCTCATCCTCTCCTCGTGGAGTCTGAGCTCTGCCAGTCTGCTCTGCTCCTCCAGTGAGTATCTCTGCTCCAGCTCCTCCACTCTCCTGAGCTCCTCAGCCCTCCTCAGCTCCAGCTCCTGCTCCCTCTGCCTGTGATCCTCCTCCAGCTGCCTCCTCAGCTCCTCCTCTCTCTTCCTCTGCTCCTCCTCCTGCTCCTCCCTCTTCTCCTCCATCTCCCTCTGCTGCTGCTGCTCCAGCTCCTGAACTCTCCCCTGCAGTCTCTCTTCATACAGCTGCTTGATCTCGTCCACCTTCCTCCACAGCTCTGCTTCACACCTCTGCTGGGCCTCCCCGCGGTCTTGGCCTCTGTGCTGCTGCCTCAGCTCCTCTATCTTCCTCTCCTGCTCTTCTTCAAGCTGCCTCTTCACGGCCTCCATCCTCTCCCTCAGTCTCTCTGCACACTGGGTCCTGGTCTCCTCCACCTTCCTCAGCTGCTCCTCAGTGAGTTTCAGGATGGTCTCCTGCACCCTCCTGTGCTGCTCCTGGTATCTGAGCTCCATCTGCTCAGCTCTGCTGCGCTGCTCCTCCTCGTACCTGCGCAGGAGCTCCTGGTGCTGCGTCCTGTAGCGGAGCTTGATCTCCTCCGTCTTCTCACACTGCTCCTTCTCCAGCCTCTGCCTCTGCTCCTGGTACTGCAGCTGCAGCTCCTGCTCCTTCCTGCGCAGTGTCTCCTCCTGCTCTCTCCTGAGAGCCTCCAGCTGCTCCGCTCTCCTCCTCTGCTCTTCCTCACTCCTGCGTCTCAGCTCCTCCGTCTTCTGACGCAGTTCTGCCTCGTACTCCTCTCTCAGCTCCTGCACTTTCTTCAGAAACTCCTCCCTCTCCTTCCTGCCCTCCTCCTCCACCTCTCTGTATCTGTTCTCTCTTTCTCTCAGCCTCTCCTCTGCATCCTGGTCCACTAAGAAGCCCAGACTGTTTCCTGCCACCATGTCCTCGATCTTCTCCAGCAGCTGTCTGACCTGAGTGCGGTCGCCCGTGTCCATATTGTTGAGAACATGATACCTGTTCCCACAGCTCTCTAAGAGCTGCTGCAGGTCTCTCCCCTGTGTGTCAACGTACTGCTGCACTGTCTCCTGTCCCAGACTGTCCCCGTGGGTGAAGAGGACGACACATGAGAGGAGACCAACCTCTCCACAGGTAAAAGGAGTACAATTTGCTCAAGTCATTTCCTGACAAACTTAAAAGTCATTATAATAATAATAATAATAATAATAATAATAATAATTGCTTACACTTCTATAGCTCTTTTCTGGACACTCCACTCAGAGCTCTTTACAGGTCATGGGGATCCCACCCCCGCCACCAGTGTGCAGCCCCACCTGGATGATGCTCCAGTCCTCTCCCCACACACCAGCTCTCAGTTCAGAAAGCCAGTTCAGAGAGGGGGGGTTATTAGGAGGCCATGATGGGTAAAGACCAGGGGGTTAATTTGGCCAGGACACCAGGGTGACACCCCTTATCTTCTCAAGAGACACCCTGGGATTGTTAATGACCACAGAGAGTCAGGACCTCGGTTTGACGTCTCATCCGAAGGACGGCGCCTGTTTACAGTCCAGTGTCCCCGTCACTATACTGGGGCATCAGGACCCACACAGAGCGCAGGGTGAGAGCGCCCCCTGCTGGCCCCACTCACACCTCTCCCAGGAGCAGCCTCAGTGTTTTCCCAGGAGTCTCCCCTCCGGGTACTGGCCAGGCTCACACCTGCTGGGCTCCAGTGGGGGGGAGCTGGGAGTTGCAGGGTGATAGGGCTGCTGGCCATTATGAAAGAAACTTATAGAATGAACATCCGGGAATTATTCTTGGCATCATGCCCAGAGTCGGCACAAGTACATCCTCCACCCTGACTCTGAACATCAGTGTTCCCCAGCGCTGCAAACTCAGCCCTCTCCTCTGTTCCCTGTTCACCCACTACTGCGTCTCCAGGAACAAGACAAACTCCATCATCACGTTTGCGGACGATACAACGATCATCAGCTTGATCACGAACGCTGATGAGTCCGCCAACAGGAAGGAGGAGGTAGAAACGCTGACATCATGGTGTCAGGACAGCAGCCTCTCTCTGAACACCAGCAGAACTAAGGAGCTGATGGTGGACCACAGGAACAGACCAGGCACCCATTCACATCAGTGGGTCCGCAGTGGTCCAGATTCTCAAATTCCTAGGTGTCAACATCACAGGCGACCTGACCTGGACCCACCACACCAACCCCGTAGACAAGACAGCGCCTGTTCTCTCTCCCCAGACTGAAGAAGTTCAGCCTGCCTTCACACATCCTGACCAGCTTCTACAGCTGCACCACTGAGAGCATCCTAACCGGCTGCACAACTGCCTGGTGTGGTAACTGCTCCGCCCACGAGCTCAGGGTCCTCCAGAGGGTGGTGACACTGGCTCAGAACACTACCGGCTGCACTATTGAACACAGGGGATATCTACTGTGTTAGATGCCTCAAGAAGGCCAGGTCCATCCTCAGGGACCCCAGTCACCCTAAACACAACTTGCTCTCTCTACTACCATCTGGAAAACGGTACTGAAGTATCAGACCAAGACCACCAGGTGTCTGAACAGCTTCTTCCCCCAGGCAGTAAGACTGCTGAACAGCCAACCACAGCAGACACCTGCAGTTACCTCCTTGAACTGACAGGGGGCACTGGCACTCAGGACACCTACGAAGAGCACTAAATACCTCCTACCCTGTACCCTACTACTGTCAGGACACCTAAATACCTCAATACCTCCTACCCTGTACCCTACTACTGTCAGCACACCTAAATACCTCCTATCCTGTACCCTACAGTACAGAGTGGAGCACAGTATGATTTTAATTCCTAACAGGACACAAGATGGTTGAATCTCTCAGTCTGATGACCAGTAAGATCAGTGACTCAGTAATACAGCATCAATCACACTCACTGTCGGGAGGTTCAAGTTCTTTACTGTTCCTCCTCTTGACAGGCAGTCTGGGCTCCTCTGTCTCTATCTCCAGCTCCTCTTCCTCCAGTGTCTTTCTCATCTTCTCCTTCAGCTCCTCTTCTCTCCTGCTCCACTCCTCCTCCAACCTCTGTCTGAGCTCATCTTCTCTTTCTCTCTTCTTTCATAATTCTGTCTCAGCTCCTCTGTCTCTCTCTGTCTGATATATTTCTCCAGTTCAGTGTTTATTTCTTTGATGTCAGTGGTGAAGTACTGCCCATAGTTTCCTGCCACCATGTCCTCTATCTTCTCAAGCAGCTCTGTGACCTGAGTGCGGTCGCCCCTGTTCTTGTTGTTGAGAACATGATACCTGTTCCCACACTTCTCCACCAGACACTGGAGCTCCTTCCCTCTTCTCTCAACGTGCTGCTCAATGGTTGTGTCTCCCAGTGTGTCCCCCCAGGTGAACAGCACTATTGTGTGTCTCCACACTCTCTCACTGAGAAGCTCCAGATGTTCCTCCACTGATCTCCAGTCTGTGTTTGAGTCGAGATCAATCACCAGGAGGAGAGCGTGGGGTCCTGGGGGACACAGAGACACAATCTTCACAACCTCCTGTCTGATCTGCTGTGGATCATTCCTCATCAGCCACACATCCCAGTCTGGAGTGTCGACCACAGTGATCTGCCTCCCAGCTACTTCACCCTGTCTCTTCTCACACTCCTCAGTTCCTCTCTTAGTGTCAAACTCCTCTCTGCCCAGGACGGTGTTTCCTGCTGAGCTCTTCCCAGACCTTCTCTCCCCCAGCAACACGATCCTGATCTCTGAGTGACGCTGTGGTGCCTCATGGGAATCAGCCTGTCCCTCCCCTGTCAGAGAGAAAGATCACAGATTATTTACATGATAAAGTTCTCATCATACATATTTTCACTCTTCATCCCATTTCAAATTTATGATAAAAACGTCTCTATATCTTTCCTATTGTCCCTGCCCTGTGAGAGAGGAAAATCACAGATTATTGAGATTATATTTCTGTGTATTCTCTGTGGTATACAAAAATGTTTTGTTAATGTTAATGTTAATCAGACACTATTCTTACAACATTCTTATTCTGTATTCTTACAATTTATATTAAATATTTTTTATTTTAACTGTTCTCTCAATAGTACATGTTTATTTTACATCAGGATTTTGTTTCTTAGAATAGTTTAACCTCACTGAAAGGTTAGATTTCTCTGATCTGATAAACAACACAGACATTTTTTCCAATGTCTTCCTTGCTCATCTTTACCAAGGGTGCCAATACTTCTGGAGAGCCCTGTAGAGTCCCACTAACACTCTGAGTGTCCAGTGGCAGTTCAGACACATATGGGACTCCTGTGTTCAGTATGAACCTTTATACCACCTTATACCACCTTATTTTAAAATTAATGTAAAAAACTGTAAAATCATTCAGTCCATCCTGATTCTTCAGTAGTGAGTCTAAAATGTCACATTTCATAAAGACATGTTTGGGACTCACCCACCTGGCTGGGAAATCTCTGTGTTGTATAGTTTCAAACCGCTTAGAAACTATCTACTGTGATCCACACTGAAGAGAATTAGCATGATGTTAGTTTAAAATCAGTGAAACTGACAAGCTGGAGGAACTGAGTCTCTTCAGTCTGAAGGGAGTGTCCCACACTGACAGGGTGAAGATAGAGAGCCATATATATATACAAAATATTCAACATCCTCAGTGACAGTCAGTCATCATTAAAGACCAGTTAGATATTGACACCTCAGAGTTCCTCAGAATTAACACTGAAACTCAAAGCAACACTAAGACTTAAAATCAGGAGTGGGAGGCTCTACTGTACACAGAGGGGGGTGGGAGAGGGGAACAGGCTGATACCCTGGCTTCTCTCCAGACATAGCTGGGTGAGCTCCTCCAGTCAGGACAGGAGGCTCTACTGTACACAGAGAGGGGCGGGAGGGGGGAACAAGCTGATACCCTGGCTTCTCTCCAGACATAGCTGGGTGAGCTCCTCCAGTCAGGACATGGGGCTCTACTGTACACAGAGAGGGGTGGGAGGGGGGAACAAGCTGCCCAGCCAGGACAGGAGAAACAGCTGCATGAGAACCTGGAATCACTACTAATTATGGGCCAAATAAATTCCTCTGTTGTTCATCTGTACTGATTCCTCTCTGGTATTATCAGCTGTACAATAAACACAACCTCTGAGCAACAAACAGGAAACGATCATATCTGAGCGTGTCTGAGCATCATGAATACTAACAGTGTGAATCCAATACCATCAGCACACAGTCAGGTTTTACATCAATCATTTCACCTTAAATAAACACCTCATTAAAATATTTAGTACATTCCAAACAGCTTGAGTTTACACTACCGATCTCTGATCGCTGACAAGAGAAAGTGAAAGTAAAATCAGTTCCTGTTTCTCTCTCCTAGTTCAGATCCCGTGTGTCTGACAGACAGAACACACTCTCAGCAGACAGAAAGACACTTCTCCAGCTGCTGCTGTGCTCTGTGACAGAGAAGAGACCCTCAGTGACTCCCTTACCGACACTCTGACAGGCAGAACAAGAGAAAACTCACCAGGGCTGACCGCTGAGCTCTCAGACGCCATCTCTCTCTCTCTCCTCCTGCTGATCTGAGGGAGAAGGACTTCCTGTTCTCTTCAGGTAAAGGTGAGCTCACCTGAGCAATGAAGACTCTGCTCTGGCGCCACCTGGTGGATCAGTACAAATGAAACTTAATAAACTGCCAGGAAAATTCATAACGCATCTCTTCACTCTGGAAACATTCAACATGAAAATACTTTTCACGTGTAAACTCTCATGAGAGTCGTGTTGTTCCAGTAACAGGCAGGCTCTGTCAATCCATCAGCTGCTGCAGGTGAAAGGCTCAGGAAATCCAGAAATTTGAAAAGTAACTGAGACCAATCGCACGAGTGTCTTTAATACAACGATTAACTGCGAATGGACTGAAAAAGACTCAGTTTTAAACTCACTTCCCCTGTGAACCTGCAGCACTGAGGCAGTGTTTTCTGAAATGTGCCCATATTTAGAAGAGCTAATACTTCACATGTGCATTAAACACATACTCTTTGGGGAACAAACGTGCAAAAACAATTTAAAAGAAACGAGTAGTATTTAGGATTTAGAGAAACAGGTAAAAACATCACCAAGGATCTCAGAGAGTCTCCTTCCCTGAGGTCTTTCACATCCAGACTCTAAACCTTCCTCAGTAAAAGAGCTTTAATTTCACGGGTCCTGTGTCAATCTGCTGTTTCCTCTCGGTGCGGATTCTTCCTCTGCAGAGCACGATAAGAAGTCACTTTTAAAGGCGCTATACGAGATGAATATTAATGTCCATCTTCCATCTCACTTCAGGGTTGTTAATTTACCTGCGCAGAAATGAGGAAGTATATATATATAAACAAACTCCGTGTGTAAAAAGAGTCAATCGTGCTGTTTTTCGAGAGTTTCTCTACAAAGCTGTATTCCAGACCACACGGATCAGGAGAGAGAAATTGTTCGGGGATGTATAAACGGTTTAAAAGAAACGGAGATGTTTTAAACAGGCTCCGGTGTACGATGACCTTTCAGGAGCTGATCCTATACCCTGAAAGCGTGACTTGCGAGCAATTTCCCGATTTCAGGACCGAAAATCCAACATTTCTCGCTAAACCGACACACCGTGAGAAGAGAGAAGAGTTCAGAAGTTTCTCCTCACCTTCGGTGCGGCCGGGCCGGCGCTCTGACCCGCTCCAGCAGGACTGCAGGCTCCGGTCCGCAGGTCCGAGCGCAGTTTACAGGAAAGGAGCGTAACCGGAGGAACCGGGACTCGGGAATGCGGAGGAACTGGAGGCGCCACTGGGAGCGAGAGCCGTAATACTGCGAGAATAGGCGCCTCCGCAGCCTGAGAGATTCGCACGTCCAGGACCCGCCTCGCCCGGCTCTCGCAGGGAAACCCTGTACGTCCACGGAGAGGACGCTCTGAAGAGTTTCCTCTGTGGGGCTGCCGTGTACTGGTGGTGATCGAGGCTCCAATAAATGCGGGGACTAATAAAGTAGCGATAATACGGTAGGAGAGCTGACAGGTGTGTCTGTACGGGACTCCTATAGTAGAGATGAGACGGTAGGAGAGCTGACAGGTGTGTCTGTACGGGACTCCTATAGTAGAGATGAGACGGTAGGAGAGCTGACAGGTGTGTCTGTACGGGACTCCTATAGTAGAGATGAGACGGTAGGAGAGCTGACAGGTGTGTCTGTACGGGACTCCTATAGTAGAGATGAGACGGTAGGAGAGCTGACAGGTGTGTCTGTACGGGACTCCTATAGTAGAGATGAGACGGTAGGAGAGCTGACAGGTGTGTCTGTACGGGACTCCTATAGTAGAGATGAGACGGTAGGAGAGCTGACAGGTGTGTCTGTACGGGACTCCTATAGTAGAGATGAGACGGTAGGAGAGCTGACAGGTGTGTCTGTACGGGACTCCTATAGTAGAGATGAGACGGTAGGAGAGCTGACAGGTGTGTCTGTATGGGACTCCTATAGTAGAGATAAGACGGTAGGAGAGCTGACAGGTGTGTCTGTACGGGACTCCTATAGTAGAGATGAGACGGTAGGAGAGCTGACAGGTGTGTCTGTACGGGACTCCTATAGTAGAGATGAGACGGTAGGAGAGCTGACAGGTGTGTCTATACGGGACTCCTATAGTAGAGATAAGACGGTAGGAGAGCTGACAGGTGTGTCTGTACGGGACTCCTATAGTAGAGATGAGACGGTAGGAGAGCTGACAGGTGTGTGTATATGGGACTCCTATAGTAGAGATGAGACGGTAGGAGAGCTGACAGGTGTGTCTGTACGGGACTCCTATAGTAGAGATGAGACGGTAGGAGAGCTGACAGGTGCGTCTATACGGGACTCCTATAGTAGAGATGAGACAGTAGGAGAGCTGACAGGTGTGTCTGTACGGAGACCGTTTTAACTGTGCATGTGTAGCAGTTATTGAATATGAATGTGGTTTATTTTGTATTGTATTAAGAGCAAACAATTATCAGCAAACAAACTTAAATGAAATAAATGTTGATATAACGTAATCTGCATTTTAATAAACATGAGTGAGTGGGATATGTTTTGTGACGTGTCATAAATGGTACATATTGTGATTGAGCTGCTGCGGTGGAGGAGTGTGAGATGTGCTGAGTGTGAGACTGACGAGCGCAGGCGCGCGGCGGCTCTCGCCTTCCTCCCGAACTTCGGTCTGAAACCTCATGAACGCTCTCGGCAAGGTCGGTCGGTCGGTGTCCTTAAATGTTTTGATTGCCTGTTATTCCTCTCATCGTCCAGGCAGGGGTGTTGAGTTCCGCCCGTCTTCGGCACGTTCAGAGAGACCGACCCTGTGAGCGCACACGGGGGAGAGAGAGAGGAGGAGCAGGCCCCACTTCCAGCCTCTCGCTCTTTCACAGCCCCGTACCTGAGGACCAGAGCGTCTCTCGTCAGCAGGGCCTCGCGCCTGCAGGTGACTGAAGTGTGCTTTTATATACAGGTGAGAGAGAGTGCACAAGAATCGTCAGAAGTCAACACCGTTCGTTACAGATGGATGATGTCCAAGGTCACCCAGAAATAGAGCACGACAGGTCACTCAGAGGAAAGGTATTTTTAATTTTTCACCGGCGTATGGATCTACCAAGTACAGAAGCCAGACAGAAAACATTGAAATGCAATTTAAAATTCACACTGACGTGTTGAGAACTGTTCCTTAGAAGCGTTTGATCTGTGTTCAGATCTTCTGCTAAGGAGATGTGGTCAGGAAAGGCAGAGACGCCTTCTCTCGTCTGACCGTTGTCTGCAAACCCTGAGGTGTCCTGCGGTCTTTATAATCTATAACCACACTTTCCCCTGTGGACATTACATTCTGTAGATCATCTGTCGCAGCAGGATGCCGATTGATTTGAAAGGCAGTTTTATCTCGACAGCATGAGAGAGAGGCCAACATCAGTCTGGCTGGAGGTCTGGTGAAAGGAAAGCTTTGAATTTAGAGAATTTAAAATGATTTTTGTAGATTTTAAAACTAAGGGATTGAGTAAAACTACGTTATTATTTTATTTCAGTTGAACTATTAGGAACAGTTATTTTACAAAACCCGAACATTGTTCTGTGTTTTGGTTTACTCGAGATTTAACGCAAGATGGAGTTCTCAGCAGGTGTGGAACGTGTTCAGTGTCCTGCAGGAGTTCTCGGGCGGTGTGGAACGTGTTCACTGTCCTGCAGTCCAGGCTCTCACTACAGAGCTCGCCAGTTTGACGTCTTGAGCGATTTTTCTCAGCCTCTCGTTTCTCTCCCTCACGACCCTGCGCTCCTCCGGCAGCAGTTTCTCGTTGTTGGCGATCTTGGCGAGGATCTCGGCGTGATGTTTCATCTTGCGCAGGTCGGCGATGCGGTCCTCGAAGTCCAGCGTCATCCATGACGGCGCAGAGATTGGGAAGGAAACATCCTGAATGGCACAAAACCAGACAGTTGTTGCAGTTTGTTGAGAGATGCTTGGTGTTCTTCCGTTTCGGGACCAGCTCCTCGATCTCTGTCTCGAAGTTCTTGCTCTGCTCCATGTTGGCCTGCTCGATTTCCAGACATGCCCTGATCTTCTTCATTTCGCTCAGCTTCTCCAGCCCGGCCGAGATCTGAGGCAGCAGGCTCGCCATCGCTATCTCCAGCCTCTCGCGCTCCTCCAGGACTTTCTTCGTCAGCGCCAAGTCCTTCCCCTCTGTCTTCTCCAACGTTTGGAAAAACCTCTTCAGCTGCTTCACGTTGTTCGTCCAGACAATTTTCTCCAGCTTGTTGTCGTCCTCTTCCTCGTCGTCACTCCCGGAGCCCTCCCCGTTGGAATCGTTGTCGGGCCTCTCGTTTTGCGTGTAAAGGGCGGAGTTGTTAAATTCGAAGTGCGTCGCTTTGCCCTTCTGGTTCTTGCGGCAGGGCAGGCCCGCGGCTTCGATGGCGCCCAGGACGGGGATGTCCTTCCCGTCCACAAACGTGACGAGGACGAGGATGTTCTCGGCGATGTCCTTCCCGAAGATGGAGAGGATGGAGTCGAAGACGTACTGCTGGATGGAGGTCAGCTGCGCCAGAGACGCCTGAACCACGAAGCACACGGCGTCGATGTGGTCCACGCTGCCGGGGCTGGTAAAGAAGCGCTTCACCTGCTCTGTGATCAGCTTGTTCCGAGAGAGTCCCCGCGTGTCTCCGAACCCCGGGGTGTCGATGACCGTGAGGGAGTATTGGACGACGAATCCCTTCTGGTTGTGGAGCTCGTAGGACATCACGATGGAGGTCTGACTCTCCGCCTGCGAGCGCTTGGTCTCCTCGTGGATCAGCTTGAATCGAAACCGATCCTCCCACTGCACGCCCAGGATGTAATTGATCATCGCGTTGATGAGGGTGGTCTTCCCTGCCCCCGTGGCCCCCAGAAGGATGATGACCTTATTGTTCCCTTCTTCTACTTTCCTGCCGAACGTGAAGCGCTGGAAATGCTGCTCGTCGGTGGGCTCCTGTTCCAGCGACAGCCTGTATAAGGAAGGCTGCCCGCGCTCTATCAAAGTGGAGAAGTTTAGGAAGTGGTCGCTCTGTACTTTAACACCCCTGACTTGACTCTGCTGTCCTTCGGGATTGTTATTGGAGTCTCGGGGCTCGGTGGACTCTTGCCTTCTTTGCCACAGTCGGAATAAACCCGGATGATGTAGGAACTTCCTTCCCCTTAGGTTCTCCAGAGTGCACACCCTCCCTCTGGCTTTGAGCTTCGTCCATGTTTTGCTGTCTTGCTCGTCCGTTGCCCCCTTGAAGACCTCTCTGTATTCAGCTTCGTAGGAAGTAACGCTGACTCCCTGTCCCACAGAGGTGGGCATGTCCCAGGTGACCGTCATGGAGTTTGGTCCTGTTGATTTCTGCTGAGGAGCTCCGGGGGGGGCTGAAGGAAGCGTCTTGCAGGAAGGAGTTGCGTCGCTGGCACAGCCGACTCCGGGTTTGCAAACCGCCCGGCAGCCGAATCGATACGAAGCGTTCAGGTCCAGCCCCGACACGGTGAACTCTGGCTTGTCGTCATCGGTGTCCACTTCCCCCCAAGCTGAGTCGCCCGGCTTCTGGTACAGCGGAACGCCAGCTGGACGGAGTCGTGCAGAGTTGTCAGCACGGCCGGTACCCCCGGCTGGGAAGGCAGCTCGAAGTGCTTGCTGGCCAGAGCCCCCCTTTCGAAGAGGTAAACGGAAGATCCGGTGTGGACCTCGTCCTCGATTGACACCACAGAGAACTTCACGTTCGGTCTGCCTTTGTTCTCTCTCTTGAAGTCTAGGAATAGTCTGATGTTCTCCCGCGTCAGGGCTGTGACCCCTGACCTGAACCATTTTCCCCGTCTTCCCTCTGGCTCGAGATAAGGAGCTAGCTCTTCACCCGTCCCTCGTTCGGAGGAGGTCAGATAGCTTTCCAAGATGTTTAGGTATTGCTCCCTTTGCTTCAGCAATGTAAACGCAAAGCACACCACGTACTCGTTCGCCGAATCGAGCACGACTTGGTCCAGGTCACTGCTGGAGGGGGCCACGGTGACGTCGCTCATGATCTGCAGGTAAGATCTCAGCACGTTCAGCTCCCGCTCCTTGTCTTCCAGGAACTGTGCGAGCAGGGCGTTTCGGAAGGGGGAGCGCTCTCTCCCGCTCAGGAGGTCGACGAGTCGGCCCTCTTCCTCGCCGCCTCCGCGGATGACCGGCAGCAGCCTGGCCAGAGATCTCTGAAAGACCAGCTTGTACTCCACGCACAGGTCTTTAAACTGCAGGAGTTTCTGGTTCATCTCTGCAAACTGGATCGCAATCGCGTCTTTCATCAGATCTTGGCACCGTACGATATAATCATCCATTTCATCTAAAATACGCTGGGATCAGCGAACTAACCCGATGCTGATTTGCCTGACGTTTGTGGCAGCCTGGGAGTCCAGTTTTGTCAGTGGGTAAAGCCAGACTTTCATGGGCACGGTGTGCTCTCCGTCTTTTCCAAGCAGGTGTGGGAGAGATGAATAGACCTTGTGTTCATGGGGCTTAGCAAGCTTGTCGCGCTACAGGGAGTGATCTTTCAGCTGTGCGGTCAAGTGTCGCTGTAGCGTCCCTGGTGGTCTAGTGGTCAGGATTCGGCGCTCTCACCACCGCGGCCCGGGTTCGATTCCCGGTCAGGGAATGTCAATACCCTTCTGGGGCGGAGCGGTGGCTCTGTGGCTGAGGATCTGTTCCTGTGGCTGGAAGGTTGCCGGTTCAAATCCCGCAGCCGACAGAGGAATCCTACTCCGTTGGGCCCCTGAGCAAGGTCGTTAACCCCAACTGCTCCAGGGGCACGACATGACACCAGACTGGAGCCAGATGGAGTGTCCACTGTGGATTAACGCTAGGGGACGACACTGCACCAGACTGGAGCCAGATGGAGTTTCCACTGTGGGTTAACACTGCACCAGACTGGAGCCAGATGGAGTTTCCACTGTGGGTTAACGCTAGGGGGACTACACGCCACCAGACTGGAACCAGATGGGTATGACTGGAAGCCAGGGAGGAAGTGATCTTATCAATGACACTCTGTCCCTGGGAACACCAAGGACTGTGAACGTGGGTGTACAGTGCCTGATGACGCAGGAGGAGCACAAGTCCTAGGAAGGAGCCAGACTATCAGGCAGCATGGCAACCAATAGGATTCAGTAGCGATCTACAGTGTGGAGAGGCAGACGTCGAAGGAGCTGCGTCTTTGATGTGTAGAGAAAACTTACATCGAACTTGCATCAGATCAGAATCTAAAGAGGGTCCATACAGTTCAGCTCAGTATGGCTCTCACCTGGAATCTGTCATAGAGGTGAAAGACAGGTCACCTCAGTGTGAGTCTCTCACCTGGAATCAGTGTGTCTGTCAAGGTCATACAGCTGGAGACAGGTCACCTCAGTGTGAATCTCTCACCTGGAATCAGTGTGTCTGTCAGGGTCATACAGCTGGAGACGGGTCACCTCAGTGTGAGTCTCTCACCTGGAATCAGTGTGTCTGTCAGGGTCATACAGCTGGAGACAGGTCACCTCAGTGTGAATCTCTCACCTGGAATCAGTGTGTCTGTCAGGGTCATACAGCTGGAGACAGGTCACCTCAGTGTGAATCTCTCACCTGGAATCAGTGTGTCTGTCAGGGTCATACAGCTGGAGACAGGTGACCTCAGTGTGAGTCTCTCACCTGGAATCGGTAGTCATACAGCATCCCCAGCTGGAAGGGGCGTCCGAGTGTGGCCACCTCGATGGTTTCTGAGTCCGACATAGCTCTGGAGCCTGGGTTCGTTACTGAAATCAAACCCAACACAGAGATGTTAAATGATTAACATCACAACCTTTGTACATGATTTCAAAGTCATGCACCAACCTGGCTTGATCATGTTGGTAAAATGCTGCGTTTTGACATTCTGTTCTTAACAGGCGTATCAGCTGGACAGATAAAAGTGCAAAGATCATTGTTTTTATTGTTGGCATAGCAGGTATAAGGCTCCACTGGAGCCATAAAACATTGTGCATTATAAAACGATATCTATGTACCATTATACAATCTGTATGAATTTGGTCTTTGCACGTAAATCTTACTGTAACCGAAACAGGAGCAGAACTGGAGGTCAACATCTGTGGAGTTGCAGAGGAAGACGTACTGGTCTTGAATTTGAGCAACTCTGAATTTTTCTTCTTTAACAAGTGGATAGCAGGAAGAAATCAATCCCTTCAGCTGAATTGTCCTGCCTCTTAAAAACAGTTTCGCCTTGAAACCAAGCATTAATTTTGACAACAAATCTTAGGTTTGGGCAACGAGCAGAAATGCATTTATTTGGTCTTTGCACGTAAACCTTACTGTAACCGAAACTGGAGCAGAACTGCAGGTCCGCGTCTGTGGCGATGCACTAATGCACTACCGGTACGTTGTAGCTGCTTGACCCTTTTGTTCCTCTTCGTCGGGGCGGGGCGCCTGACCTGGGCGACCATGGAGCTGTGAAAAAATAGAGCCGAAACCTACTGTGCTCTTGGTGTCGCGCGTCGAACGGCAGCGGTTTCCTGCTTTTTTCCAGGCCTCTTCTGCAGTCGGTGGCCCTTGTGGTCCCCTGAGCCAAGAGCTCAGGGATTCGCTCCCTGTATGTGCTGGAAGCCCCACCTCCACCGAGAGATGGCCGGGGTCCTTTTGGACTTTGCACTGATGTGGAATTAAAACTTAAATGTCGCCCTGTTCGTCAGTAGTCTGCA
The DNA here is from genome assembly GCF_059453375.1 of Lepisosteus platostomus. Taxonomy (NCBI): domain Eukaryota; kingdom Metazoa; phylum Chordata; class Actinopteri; order Semionotiformes; family Lepisosteidae; genus Lepisosteus; species Lepisosteus platostomus. The sequence goes on along the minus strand of NC_142615.1, from coordinate 68,542,533 downwards.
GTCCTCTCTGTTAAACTGTCAAGGTGCTGTCAAAAAATTCCATTATTACACTAGAGACATAGTAAAATAAAAAAAAGCTAACAACAATCATCTAACAAAAGAGGTTGTTGATGGAGATGCCAGTAAACCCTGGTGTGTCTGCAGCAGGGCTGTCCAGTTCTGGTCCTGGAGGGGTCAGTCAGTGTGTCCAGTTCTGGTCCTGGAGGGGTCAGTCAGTGTGTCCAGTCCTGGTCCTGGAGGGGTCAGTGTGTGTGTCTGCAGCAGGGCTGTCCAGTCCTGGTCCTGGAGGGGTCAGTCAGTGTCCCCAGTTCTGGTCCTGGAGGGGTCAGTGTGTGTGTCCAGTTCTGGTCCTGGAGGGGTCAGTCTGCCCCCTCTCAAACTGGTGGAGCAAAAGTTTCTAACACCTTCTGTGCTCCCCTGTCCCCTCCGACACCCCGCCAGCTCCCAGATCATTCCCCTGTCTCCAGCAGCCACCTTCCGGACCGGGCTGGGCGGACGACCGCAGAACCGGCGCTCGGGGGGAGCCGGGCCGCGTCACGACTGCGGGCGCCACGATCACAGCCAGTTTCACATCGATCGCCGTTCCGGGGCGACCTGTTTGTTCTGTAGTGTGAACAGTGACGCACACGCGTGCGACATGAGATTCTTAAAACAGACAGACGTGAGAACCTCCGCGCACACACGCCGAGCGAGCAGCAGAGTCATTTCTCCTCCCCGCCGTTAGTGACGCAGGTCGGCTTGTCCACGAGCTGCTGAGGTCCGATCACGCGGCCCTCGCGTCTCTCCTGCACACCGGGGCGCAGAGACGAGGAGCCGGTACCCCAAAACTGTTCTCCTGGTCTAACAGGACTGGACAGTGTACTGACCAGGGCCAGTCACAGTGAATGGATCAGGAGCGATCGATCACATGGAGATGCTGACCAGGGCCAGTCACAATGAATTGATCAGGAGTGATCGATCACATGGCGATCCTGACCAGGGCCAGTCACAGTGAATTGATCAGGAGTGATCGATCACATGGCGATCCTGACCAGGGCCAGTCACAGTGAATTGAACGCCACCAGGGGGCGCACAAGAGGCTCAGCCCTCAGAGCCGCCGCCCTCCGAGCCCACAGAGGACATCCTGCCCCGCGAGAGTCCGCAGGCCGGAGCCGGTCCTGCTGCACCATGTTCATGGCGTCCTCAAGCAGGAAGCGGTGGATTGCTGGGAAGGACGGCCGCTCCCTGGACTCCCGGCTCCAGCAGCTCAGCATCAGCTCGTACAGGCCCTGCGGACACACCTCCGGCCGGGACAGGTACACCTGGGGACAGGAGAGAGCAGAGAGAGGGGTGAGTCTGCAGGACAGGAGAGAGCAGAGAGACAGGTGAGCCTGCAGGACAGGAGAGAGAGAGGGACAGGTCAGCCTGCAGGACAGGAGACAGGAGAGAGAGAGATGGGTCAGCCTGCAGGACAGGAGACAGGAGAGAGACGGGTGAGTCTGCAGGACAGGAGAGAGAGCAGAGAGACGGGTCAGCCTGCAGGACAGGAGACAGGAGAGAGACGGGTGAGTCTGCAGGACAGGAGAGAGCAGAGAGACAGGTGAGCCTGCAGGACAGGAGACAGGAGAGAGACGGGTGAGTCTGCAGGACAGGAGAGAGAGACAGGTACAGGTACTCCTGGCCAGGTGTGGCTGTTACCTGCTTGCCCTGGTCTCTGAAGAACTCTCCAGCGTTCTCGATCACCAGCTCATCTGTCATGGAGGTGTAGGGCTGCTCCTTACACAGCCTCAGCATCTCCCAGAGGGTCACCCCGAACGCCCACACATCGCTGGCCGTGGTGAACTTCCCCTGGGGACACAGACACATGGGGTCACCCCCAACACCCCCACACAGAGACACACAGGGTCGCCCCCACACACAGACAGACACACAGGGTCACCCCCAACACCCCCCCCCCCACACACACACACACACAGATGCACAGGGTCACCCCGAACGCCCACACATCGCTGGCCGTGGTGAACTTCCCCTGGGGACACAGACACATGGGATTCTGAGGTCATTATGAGATTTATCAAACAAAAATTCTAACGATATCCTGCTCTTCACCAACCCTTCAAACATCCTCACCAAGTCTACAGACCCGGATCCAGAGATCTTATTTTTACGGGTCTTGTAGATGGCGAGTTTGGCCTGGCCCAGCAGAAAATTAGCCAGGAGGGTCTGAGTTTTTCCGTTTTTTTTGTATGACCCACCCCAAACACGAAAATAACATCGTTGAAGGCCAGGCCAAGGTTGGTGAAGAGCCGGATCAGTATGGCAAACATGGGCGACAGGCGGGGGCAGGCGCTGTAGCAGTGGAACACCGTCTCCCTCTGAGCGCAGAAGGGACAGGCGTCAGACACCGCCGGGTCCAGAACCGACACAAACGAGTTGACCCCCAGGATGGTGTGCAGGACCCCTCCATTGCAGATCACCAGCCCTCTTGTTGAGGGGAAATCTGTAGAGGCTACCCCAGGCAGGCCGGACGTCATCCGGCACTCCCAGACGAGCCCTCCAGGGAGTGTCAGGGAGCGCGGACAGCTGGGCCTGGTGCCTAGATGTTACGACTAGTCTGTACAGACATTTCCCCCCAACACCAGCTAGAGACCTCTCCTCTGAGGCAAGGGGCTCAAGGAGAGATCCCGTCGGTCCGGGACTGAGCGCAGGAGACACTAGCAGACCAGGGAAAGGAGGCTGTGTGATTGGAATGTGATGGTCCTCAAACAGACCCTGGATCAGCAGCATCTCCTCGAGAGGCAGAGCAGAGCGAAGCTAAGAAACCTGTCTACACACCGCCGCGAGTGTAGTCCCAGCGCGTCACACGCCCACTCCACGCTGCGTCTAGCAGGTGGTGGAGCTGTGTGATGTTGGCGTGGACCAGTCTGCTGGTGAAGTCCAAGGAGCGGCCCGGTTCTATGTCCATTCGTGGATTGTGTATTAATGGTTCTCTGAGTGTCCAGTATAGACTGGGCCGCTCCTCTTCTCTCTGCACGCGCAGATGCCGCCAGGTCTCCAGGAGACTGCGCTGGAAAGGCGGCAGTGGAGACAGGTCAACCCTGCTGGTGTCCATCAGGTAGAGCACACAGTCGAGCCCGAGGTGTCCTGCTCGACGCAGCAGGGTGAAGGTCAGCTCCCTCCAGGACAGCGAGGCCGGGCCGAACAGCAGCTTCTGCACTGCCTGCAAGCGAAAGGCGTCCACCCGGCTCCGGATGTCGATGAGTCCTTGCCCTCCGTCCTCTCTGGGCAGATAGAGGACGCCCCTCCGCAGCCAGTGCGGTCCGTCCCAGAAGAAGTCGAGGAGCGTGGCCTGCAGCTCCTCGACCAGTCGGGCTGGTGGCTCCAGGCACACCAAGCGATGCCACAACATCGAAGCCACCAGGGTGTTGACAATCAGAACCCGGCCATTGTAGGAGATCTGGGGGAGCAGCCAGCGCCAGCGGTCCAGACGACATTTCACTTTTTCAAGGAGCCCCTCCCAGTTCTTTTTCACGCTGGCCTCATCCCCCAGGTGCACCCCCAGGTATTTGAGTCCCCCTCTGGTCCAGCTGAGCCTCTCTGGCAAGGCTGGGGGACCCATCTCGCTCCACTCCCCCAGGAGTAGGGCGCTACTCTTGGCCCAGTTCACTTTGGCTGATGATAGCCGCTGGAAATCATTCAAAGTTGTCTGTAGCGCCCTGACATCCTGTTCTCCTCCGACCACGACCATGATGTCATCAGCGTACGCCGAGATTTTGACAGTGGAATCGGGGCAGCCCGGGATGGACAGGCCCCTGATGACCCGGCGCAGCTGATGTAGCAGAGGCTCAATGGCAAGGGAGTAGAGCATTCCTGAGAGTGCACAGCCCTGCCTGACTCCCCTCCGCACTGGAAACAGAGCACTCAGCCCTCTGTTGACCTTTAGCACACTGAAGATGTCACTGTACAGCACCTGAATCATGGCAACAAAGATGGGGCTGAACCCCAAGGACCTCATGGTCCTCCACAAATACTGATGTTCAACCCTATCCTTTGATATAGCCTTTGCCCTTTCCTGGTCTAACGAAATGAGACCAGTATCTAAACCCAATAGTCTGGAGGTGGCCAAAACATCTCGAATCAGAAATATGTTATCAAAGATTGACCTTCCGGGCACGCAGTACGATTGGTCGGAGTGCACCACGGACCCCAGCACCACCCTCAGCCTGTTGGCCAGAGCCTTGGACAGGATTTTATAATCCACACACAGCAGAGCAACAGGTCTCCAGTTCTTAATGTCACACAGGTCCCCTTTCTTAGGCAGCAGGGTGACAACAGCTCTCCTGCAACTCAGTGGCAGGTCCCCCTGCTCCAGACTTTCCAAATATACATTCAGCAGGTCAGGACCCAGCACAGCCGAGAAGGCACGATAGAATTCGGCTGGCAGGCCATCGAGACCTGGGGTCTTGCCATTGCTCAAGCCACTGAGTGTGGAGGAGAGCTCCTCCAGGGAGAAAGGCCTCTCCAGCCCTGCCCTCTTGTCTTCGGGGACCTGTGGAAGGTCTTCAAGGAACCTACGTGTGCGGACCGAGTCCTCACTAGCCTCGATGGAGAAGAGCACTTTGTAGAACTGCACGGTCCTCTCCTGGATCTGCCCGGCCTCGTGCAGCTGCTGCCCTGTCTCCGAGCGCAGGCAGTGGATCTGCCGGCTCTGGCCCGGTTTCTTCTCTAGGCCGAAGAAATAGCGAGTCGGGGCGTCTACCTGTGATGCACTCTGAACCCTAGAATTTATTAGAGCTCCTTGTACTTTTGTGTCCAGAAGGCCAATGAGTGATTCTTTTTGGGTGTGGAGGTCATCAATTAGCCTCCTGTCTGCACGACACTCCAGAGCCTTGTGCAGCTCCAGAATGTCTCTCTCCAGAGCCTGCATGGACTCACGGATCCCTCTCGTGACACTTCCGGTGTACTGCTGGCAGAACTGGCGAATCTGCACCTTGCCAATATCCCACCACTGCCTCAGGGAGACCAAGTGGGCTTTCTGAATCCTCCACTGCTGCCAGAAGAACACGAGGCAGTCACAGAAGTGAGCATCATCAAGCAGTTGGGTATTAAAGTGCCAGTAGGCACTGCGGGACCTCACTGATGGCACAACGACTGTGCAGACAGTGAGGCAGTGGTCCGACAGGCCCACTGGACAAATGGAGCACTGCTTGACGATGCTGTAATGATGTTTACGGCAGTAGAATCGGTCTAGCCTGGCCAGAGAGAGGGTATTCCCCCTGACCTGGGCCCAGGTGTACTGCCTCGTGTCCCCGTGACATCTCCTCCAGATGTCAGTGAGGTCAGACTTGACGAGGATCCTGCGCAGCTCCCTGGCCGATGGGCCATGTGGCTCTGCGTGATTCCTGTCCAGTGTGCTGCTCTCTGTGCAGTTGAAATCCCCCCCAGGAAGACCAGCTCTTCAGGCTGGCAGGTCGCCAGTGCAGTCTCAAGCTCCCTGAAGAGGGTGACCCTCTCCCCGACGTCGGTGGGTGCGTAAACGTTAATAAAAACAAAGGTTTTCTTCCCGAGAACTACTCGCACGAGTAGCAGGCGACCCTTCACCACCTCCTGGACGGCGATAGAGAGGGGCTTGAACCCCACAGAGAACAGCACCGCGACCCCAGCGCTCACAGGGGACCCGTGACTGTACACGATGTCCTCCTGCCACTCCCGCTGCCAGGCGACGATGTTGGAGCTGTCGGTGTGGGTCTCCTGCAGGAACGTCACCTGCAGGCTCTTTTCTTTGATAATCTCCAACACCGCAGCTCGCTTCAAAGCCCTCCGGCACCCATTGGTGTTCAAACTCCCTATTCTAATGTCGCCCATGTTTGCGGAAAAGAAAAAAAGAAAAAACATAAAACACGAACAGACATGTAGCACGCAGACAGATAGTGATGTGATGTGAGGGACAGGACTCATTCGTGCTGAGGTGCGTTTCGCGGTCCTGCCTTGATCTTACCTAAAAGGCTCTTCAGGCGCCATCTCTCCTGATCACTGAAACTGTAGCCTCCTCTGCAGCTCTGCCGGGCCGAGGAGCCTGAGGCGAGAGAGGAGTCGGTGAAACCGTCCTCGTCGCTCCCGGACTCCGAGGAGCTCCGGGCGGCGGCGGCGGTGGCAGCGAGGACACTCCAGCGCGTCCTCACTCTCCCGGTGTCGGAGTCACTCGCGGCCCCCGGGCCGGCGACAGAGCCGCCCTCCACCGAGCTCTCTGTGCTGCGCTTCTTCTGCACCGCACTCTGCACAGATTTTTCGTGCGCTTTCTCCGCGGCGTCTTAAAACCATCGTCTATTTTTTCAGATGATAATTCATTTCCTCCCCGCACCGTGTCTATAGTTTTCGCTGGCGCTTGAGACGCGTTTTCCCCTGTCGGTGTCACTACCTGCTCTCTCTCTCCCTGACTCTCCTGAGCAGCGGGGCTCTGCAGCTCCCCTGCTCCGCCAGCGCTCGTCCCTTGCTCTCCGGTGTGGGGGGCTCCCTGCTCTTCTGAGGGCTGCGGTGGTCCACTCTTTACTGTCTGTTCTCCTGCTTGGGATGCCACCGGCTCGGGCTCACCTGCTCCCTCCAGCGATCTCCTCTCCTGCACCCCGGCCGTGGGCTCTGACTCCCCGCTGCCTCCCTGCGCTGCTCCGCTCCCCGCTGCCTGACGCTGTCGGCTAGCCTCCCTGTCCGTCTCTTCCTCCACCTCCGGGCAGTTCTTCACCACATGCCCCTCGCTCCCGCACCTGAAGCACTTCCGAAGTCACGAATACAACGTAGTCACAGCTGTCAATCCGAAATTTAAGGGCCACATTGATCTCTTCTGTGGGGTTTTTTAAGAAGACGTAGACTTGTCTCCGGAAAGAGACGACGTGCTTCAGCTGCGGTGCCCTGCAGCCCAGAGGGACCCTCCTGATCGGAGAGACCACCTGTCCGTACCGGGACAGCTCCCTCTCCAGCAGCTCGTTCCTCATGAACGGAGGCACGTTGGAGAAGGTGATCTTTCGAGCCGGGGCCGCGAGAGGCAGGACCGGGGTGATGGTGCCGTCCAGGACGACTCCCTTCTCCACCAGGGTGTTTGCCAGATCGGTAGATTGCAGGAAAATGACTATCCCTCCACTCATGCGGGAAGCGGACCTGATGTTCCTGCAGCCCACGACCTCCCCGACCGCAAGAACGCACCTCTCAAGCGGACAGAACTCTGCAGGGGAGATTTTCACACCATGGCGTCGAGTTAATTTCTCAAAGGAGAGGTCTGGAGGATCAGAGCCTCCAGAACTGGCCATGATGAGAAAATAAACCCCGCTTTTCCCCATAAAAGACAGAAAAACACAAAACTAGTGAAGAAACACCGCCACACGATCAAACCCACCGAAGCTCCGCCCACTCACTCACTCAGTCTCGCGAGAAACAAAGAGAGAAACAGGTACAAATTCACACTGAACAACAACACATTGGAGCACACATCCAGCTACACATATCTCGGTCTCACCATCAGCTCTTCCGGGAGTTTTGACCTGGCAGTGAAGGCACTGAGGGAGAAGGCACTCAGGGCTTTCTACGCAAAAAGAAGGAGGCTCTTCAACATCAACCCACCAACAAGAATCTGGCTCCAAATATTTGAAAGTGTAATCCAACCCATTGCCCTATACGGCAGTGAAGTGTGGGGTCCCCTCCCAGACCAGGATTACACCCAATGGGACAAACAGCCCACAGAAACTGTAGAAACATCCTCCGTGTGCAGAGAAAAACTCCTAACAACGGGTGCAGGGCCGAATTAGGCCAGTACCCACTATTGATAAACATACAGAATATTAAAGTATTGGCTACACCTAAAAAACAGCGACCAAAATTCCTACCACCACAAAGCCTTGCTGAGCCCAAAACAGAGCCCCCTGAGCCAGCTGGTCCTGAGGCTCACTGACCTGAGCCACACCGACACTAACCAGCCTCAGGACAGCACTGCTAGAGCACCACAACCCAGACTCAACCACATCACAGCACAGATCAAACAGCAATATCTCGCACACTGGGACACACACACACAAACACAACATAAACTGGAATGCTACAGAACCCTAAACAGACAATACACACTAGCTGAATATTTGACCAAAATAAAAAATAAACAGAAACAGACCCTGACGAAGTACAGGCTCAGTGACCACAACCTGGCCATAGAAACTGGGCGACACAGGCAGACCTGGCTGCCCAGAGAGGACAGGCTGTGCTCCCACTGCCAGCGGGGAGAAATAGAGACAGAGGTGCACTTCCTACTGCACTGTGACAGATACTCTGGGATTAGAGAAACATTCTTCCCCAAATTCAGAAATCTAATCCCAGAGTTCCCACACCTGCCAAAACCACAACAGGTCCCAATCCTACTGGGAGAGGGAGGAGGGAACTCAGTTGATCTGGCAGCCCAGTGTGTGATCTCCTGTCACAGCCTGAGGAACAGTGAGTCTGTCTCCCAATAATGCACCAGCCGCCAACAGTAGATGTCAATATTTTATAATATGTCTTTGTTGTAAATGTCTGTAGATTTTATGTTACTTCTATTTTTTGTTTTGTTCCATGTTAATTTTATTATTTTTATTTGCTTTGGCAACACTGATTGTACCCATCGGTCATGCTAATAAAGCACCTTGAATTGAATTGAGAGGAGAGGGGGGAGAGAGAGAGGAGGGAGAGAGAGGAGAGAGAGAGCAAGAGAGCGAGGGAGAGACCTGAGAGAGAGTTCATACAGACACAGTGGGACAGTACTGTGTTTAGCGTGTTGTCACAGTGGGACAGTACTGTGATCAGAGTGGGGCGCTAGTGTTCAGTGAGAAATCACAGTGGCACAGTACTGTGTTTAGTGCATCAGAGTGGCACAGTACTGTGTTCGGTGTGTGATCCCAGTGGCACAGTAGTGTGTTCGGTGTGTAACTACAGTAGGACAGGACGGTGTTCAGTGTGTGATCACAGTGGCACAGTAGTGTGTTCGGAGTGTGATCCCAGTGGCACAGTAGTGTGTTCGGTGTGTAACTACAGTAGGACAGGACGGTGTTCAGTGTGTGATCACCATGGGACAGTAGTGTGTTCAATGAGTTATCACAGTGGTACAGTAGTGTGCTCAGTGTGTGATCAGAGTGGTACAGTAGTGTGTTCACTGTGTGATCCCAGTGGGACAGTACAGTGTTCACTGTGTGATCCCAGTGGCACAGTACAGTGTTCACTGTGTGATCAGAGTGGTACAGTAGTGTGTTCAGTGTGTGATCACAGCGGCACAGTACTGTGCTCAGAGTGGGACGCTAGTGTTCAGTGTGTGATCAGAGTGGTACAGTACTGTGTTCACTGTGTCATCAGTGGGGCACAGTACTGTGTTCAGTGTGTCAACTAAATGGGACAGTACTGTGTTCAGTGTGTGATCACAGTGGCACAGTACTGTGTTCAGTGAGTAATCACAGTGGGACAGTAGTGTTTAGTGAGTGATCACAGTGCGACAGTTCTGTGTTCAGTGAGTGACCAGAGTGGGACAGTACTCTATTCGGTGTGTGATCCCAGTGGCACAGTACTGTGTTCGGTGTGTGATCAGAGTGGGACAGTACTGTGTTCGGTGTGTGATCCCAGTGGCACAGTACTGTGTTCGGTGTGTGATCAGAGTGGGACAGTAGTGTGTTCGGTGTGTGATCACAGTGGCACAGTAGTGTGCTCAGTGTGGGACGCTAGTGTTCAGTGAGTCATCACAGTGGTACAGTAGTGTGTTCACTGTGTGATCACAGTGGCACAGTACAGTGTTCAGTGTGTGATCATAGTGGCACAGTACAGTGTTCAGTGTGTGATCAGAGTGGTACAGTAGCGTTTTCAGTGAGTTATCATAATGGGACAATACAGTGCTCATAGTGTGATCACAGTGGCACAGTAGTGTATTCAGTGTGTGATCACAGTGGGACAGTAGTGTGTTCAGTGTGTCAACTAAGTGGGGACAGTACTGTGTTCAGTGTGTGATCACAGTGGCACAGTACTGTGTTCAGGGTGTGATCACAGTAGGACAGTTGTGTGTTCGGTGTGTCATCAGAGTGGCACAGTACTGTGTTCAGTATATGATCACAGTGGCACAGTACTGTGTTCAGTGTGTGATCACAGTGGTACAGTACAGTGTTCAGTGTGTGATCAGAGTGGTACAGTAGTCTGTTCAGTGTGTCATCAGAGTGGCACAGTACTGTGTTCAGTGTGTCATCTGAGTGGGACAGTAGTGTGTTCGGTGAGAAATCACAGTGCGACAGTACTGTGTTCAGTGTATGATCACAGTGGCACAGTACTGTGTTCAGTGTGTGATCACAGTGGTACAGTAGTGTGTTTAGTGTGTGATCATAGAGGGGCGCTAGTGTTCCATGAGAAATAATAAATAAGAAAGTAAATAATATCAACGTAACGTGGTTTTCTGCACGTCTACCTAGGCTGCAGCTACTCCTGCATTATGTTTCATGTAAAAGTTTAGCTTAGATTTTGTTTGCAAAAGACGAGCAAAATCTTTAAATGCAAATAACAAAAACTAGACACAACCGCAGTCCATACGAGGCCCCCTGCTACACTTTCACTGTTAATTCATTAAAGCCCATATTTTCTGTGCTTTCCCTCACGATAAACAACTGCACCTGAATTGACACATCTCTTCTTGCTGAGTCCTTCGCACAACAAACGAAATTCCTCACCGGTCAGAGACAACAATTCTAGTGGAGCATATCCTGTCTTTGGCAGGACTTGTAGTGTTTTTAGAGAAACCAACAAGGTCAGTTCTATTCCTTGTGTTTATCACCGTCGGAAATTACTCTCCAGTCAGCTGATTTGTACACCGTGTGTGCAGTTCTTGTGTGAAGGAGATTGTTACTGGTATTAGTAGTATTATTAGTAGTGTTATTACTATTAGTAGTAGTATTAGTATTATTACTGGTATTATCATTGTTATCAGTAGTATTAGTATTGTTAGTGTTATTATTAGTAGTATTATTAGCGCTGTCAGTAGTAGTAGTAGCAGCAGCAGTCGTATTATTAGTATTATTAGTGTTTGTAGTAGTACTATTGTTATCAGTAGTAATATTAGTGTTAGTAGTAGTACTATTGTTAGCAGTAGTAGTATCAGTGTTAGTAGTAGTAGTACTATTGTTATCAGTGCATGATGCCCAAGAATAATTCCCAGATGTTCATTCTGTAAGTTGCTTTCATAATGGCCAGCAGCCATATCACCCTGCAACTCCCAGCTGGCAGCCCCACTGGAACCCAGCAGGGGTGAGCCTGGCCAGTACCTGGAGGGGAGACTGCTGGGAAAACACTGAGGCTGCTGCTGGGAGAGGTGTGTGTGGGGCCAGCAGGGGGCGCTCTCACCCTGCGGTCTGTGTGGGTCCTGATGCCCCAGTATAGTGACGGGGACACTGGACTGTAAACAGGCGCCGTCCTGTGGATGAGACGTCAAACCGAGGTCCTGACTCTCTGTGGTCATTAACAATCCCAGGGTGTCTCTCGAGAAGAGTAGGGGTTTTACACCGGCGTCCTGGCCAAATTTCCCATTGGCCCTTACCAGTCATGGCCTCCTAATAATCCCCATCTATGAATTGGCTTCATCAGTCTGCTCTCCTCCCCACTGTGAGCTGGTGTGTGGGGAGAGGACTGGGGCGTCATCCAGGTGGGGCTGCACACTGGTGGTGGTAGTGGGATCCCCAGGACCTGTAAAGAGCTGCACACTGGTGGCGGTAGTGGGATCCCCAGGACCTGTAAAGAGCTGCACACTGGTGGCGGTAGTGGGATCCCCATGACCTGTAAAGAGCTCTGAGTGGAGTGTCCAGGAAAGAGCTATAGAAGTGTATTATTATTATTAATATCATCCAGCCCGAACCCCAGCGAGCGTGACTCCCTGACCCTGACCTCTCTCTCCCCCAGGTGCAGAACCGCTGTTCCTGCTGCTGGCGGGGGATGTAGAGGGGGCAGCGGCCAAGGCGACGAAGACCGGGGAGGTGCTGCTCCTTGTCGGCGTCTCTCAGTGCCTCAGCAGCAGCTCTGACCTGTGACCTGTGACCTGTAACCCCCTCCGCCCCCCTTCTGGGTGGAGTCCGACCGTGACGGGAGAGGCCCTCGAGTCCGGCCCGATACCGATACCCATACCGGCTAGCCGGACCCGAACCCGAGCTCGGACCCGGCCCGCTGCCGCCCGGAGAGGGGAGTCCGGGACTCGTGGGCGGAGACGCCCGTGGCGCCTTATCGCTCTGTTTGTTTATTGATTGATTTCCTGCGTGGCTTATTTATTTATCTATCTTATTGACGGAGAGACTCGTGCGTCTTACTGATGGAGAGTATTTCAGTGAGAGCGGAGGTGGTGCTACTCTTCCTTCACCGTGAGGAACTGGAACGGTTCTCCATAATCGATCGGTCGATGACAGCGAGTGACATGATCGTGGGGTGGGCGGGGTGCGACGCGTGTTTCGCTCCCTTCTCCCACCCCCACAAAAACAACACCACCCACGCTCCCCGGCAAGAGACGGAGCCCTGGACTTCCGATTCCTGTTGCTCTCTTGTGTGGGAATGGCAGGCGAGCCCCAGGCGTGGACGTGTTTCTGCGTCGCTCAAGCAGACTCCCACGGACACGCCTGTGAGGTCGCGGGTCGTCTTCATTTTTAACCTTCTTGTGTTCATTGTGAGTGAGGAGGACAGTTTTTCCTCTGAAACAGACTGAGGTCTTTGTGTTTCCTAAGTCTTTATTTCAACAGCAGAGATGCCCCTAAAAAAATGCTTAAAAAAAGCGAATGTATTGAAATAAAAAAGGAAATTCGACCAGAGGACTAAGACGGACCGCCCCTTGGTCCGAAATCCCCAGACCCCACTGGATCGCTCTCCTTTCTCCGCCTGGCCGTGGCCTGGGGTTCCTCGTGAGGGAGGGAGCCCCCGGTCGCTGTATGTTCTGTGAGCAGATGAATAAAAACGGAGAAGCAGCGGTGTGGTTTGTGTTTGTTCTGGGGAGGGATTGACGCTGCAGAAGAGCCGACTGAGAGTCTGCGTTGGAGGAGCCGGTGGAAGAGAGGAGATTGTCCTCAAACTGTACTCGTCCCCAGACCGTCACGGGCTCTGGGGGGGCGGCTCAGTCAACGGGGGTGGGGGGGGGTCGGGGTCAATCAGCGCTCAGGCATCTGCGGTTAAGAGGGGGTCTGTACGAAGAGAGGGGTAGGGGTGGGGAACAAGCTGCCCAGGCGTGTTGTTGAAGCTGAGACCCTGGCTTCTCTCTAGACACAGCTGGGTGAGCTCCTCCAGTCAGGACAGGAGGCTCTACTGTACACAGTGAGGGGTGGGAGAGGGGAACAAGCCGATGAGCTGCTCAGGTCCGTTATCTACTGTCTGACTCCTGTCTGCTCTCTCTGGCCTGCTGTTTACCCAATCTGTCTCTCTCCTGAAGCAGTTCAGCTCCGGCCTCTGACTTCTGGTGCCTTGTCTCCCCCTGGCAGGGACAGCGCAGTACTGCAGCGCCTCATTGACTTCATAGATCCAGACGGGTGTGGACCCCAGTGTCCCGACTGCTGGTCAGTACAGATCAGGACACTGTGTGTAAGAGTAGGGGTGTGACCCCAGTGTCCCAACTGCTGGTCAGTACAGATCCAGGACACTGTGAGAGAGAGTAGGGGTGTGACCCCAGTGTCCCGACTGCTGGTCAGTACAGATCAGGACACTGTGTGTGAGAGTAGGGGTGTGACCCCAGTGTCCCGACTGCTGGTCAGTACAGATCAGGACACTGTGAGAGAGAGTAGGGGTGTGGACCCCAGTGTCCCGACTGCTGGTCAGTACAGATCCAGGTGACTGTGTGAGAGAGTAGGGGTGTGGACCCCAGTGTCCAAGGATGCTGGTAAGAGTTGATCTGGGTATTCTGGCGTTTTATTTTGCTCTTACTGATGAACCTGTTCAGTTGGTGATTAACTTTATGAATCCACTAGGTGGCGCCAGAGCAGCGTCACAGCGAGGACAGGAAACCTGCCACCTCACATCAGCAGGAAGAGAAGGAGAGAGAGAGATGGCAGCGTGTAGGAGCTCAGCGCTCAGCCCTGGTGAGTTTTCTCTTGTTCTGCCTGTCAGAGTGTCAGTAAGGGAGTCACTGAGGGTCTCTTCTCTGTCACAGAGCACAGCAGCAGCTGGAGAAGTGTCTTCCTGTCTGCTGAGAGTGTGTTCGGTCTGTCAGACACACAGGGTCTGAACTTGGAGAGAGAGACAGGAGCTGATGTACTTTCACTTTCTCTTGTCAGAGATCAGGGATCGGTACTGTCAACTCAAGCTGTTTGGAATGTACTAAATATTTGAATGAGGTGTTTATTTAAGGTAAAATGATTGATGTAAAACCTGACTGTGTGCTGATGGTATTGGATTAACACACTGTTAGTATTCATGATGCTCAGACACGCTCAGATATGATCGTTTCCTGTTTGTTGCTCAGAGGCTGTGTTTATTGTATAGCTGATAATACCAGAGAGGAATCAGTACAGATGAACAACAGAGGAATTTATTTGGCCCATAATTAGTAGTGATTCCAGGTTCTCGTGCAGCTGTTTCTCCTGTCCTGACTGGGTAGCTTGTTCCCCCCTCCCACCCCTCTCTGTGTACAGTAGAGCCTCCCACTCCTGATTTTAAGTCTTAGTGTTGCTTTGAGTTTCAGTGTTAATTCTGAGGAACTCTGAGGTGTCAATATCTAACTGGTCTTTAATGATGACTGACTGTCACTGAGGATGTTGAATATTTTGTATATATTTATGGTTCACTATCTTCACCCTGTCAGTGTGGGGCACTCCCTTCAGACTGAAGAGACTCAGTTCCTCCAGCCTGTCAGTTTCAATGTTTTTAAACTAACATCATGCTAGTTCTCTTCAGTGTGGATCACAGTAGATAGTTTCTAAGTGGTTTGAAACTATACAACACACAGATTTCCCAGCCAGGTGGCTGAGTCCCAAACATGTCTTTATGAAATGTGACATTTTAGACTCACTACTGAAGAATCAGGACAGACTGAATGATTTTACAGTTTTTACATGTATTTTTAAAATAAGGTGGAATAATAATAAAAAACTTTATTTTATATAGCGCCTTTAAAGGTGGCTTCTCAAAGCACTTTACAGGATGACAATAACAATAAATAAGAAGAATACACAAGATAAAACACAATTACAGTACACAGAGGAGACTTTGGAAGGTGGTACTAAGAAGTGCAGAGGGGTGAAGAATGGAACCAGTTCAGTAAAGGCTTTTCTGAAGAAGAGGGTTTGAGTCTGGATCTGAAGGAGTTTAGAGAAGGTGACTCTCTGATATCCTTGGGGAGAGAGTTCCAGAGCTTGGGTGCGGAGCAGGAGAAGGCCCTGTCACCCAAAGAGTGTAGACGGGCTTGGGGGACAGTAAGGAGAGCAGAATTAGCAGAGCGAAGGTTGTGAGGTGGGGAGCAGGGCGATAATAGTTCAGACAGGTACTGAGGTGCCAAGCCATGCAGAGCCTTACAGGTGAGCGTGAGGATTTTAAAGTCCACACAGAATTTAACTGGATGCCAGTGCAGGGACTCCAGAATAGGAGTGATGTGATCATTTGCACCAGACCTTGTCAGGATTCTGGCTGCTGAGGTTTGGACCAGAGTAGATTTAGATACCCCATCGAGTAGAGCATTACAGTAGTCAATTTGAGAGAATACAAATGTTGATCAGCTTTTCAGCCACAGTTAGTGGTAACATAGGGCATAGTCTAGCGATATTTCTGAGGTGAAAAAAAGATGTTTTGACGATATGCTGCACATGTGGGTCGAATGTTAAGCCAGAATCGAATATAACTCCAAGGTGGAATAAAGGTTCATACTGAACACAGGAGTCCCATATGGGTCTGAACTGCCATTGGACACTCAGAGTGTTAGTGGGACTCTACAGGGCCCTCCAGAAGTATTGGCGCCCTTGGTAAAGATGAGCAAGGAAGACATTGGAAAAAATGTCTGTGTTGTTTATCAGATAAGAGAAATCTGACCTTTCAGTGAGGTTAAATTATTCTAAGAAAAAAAATCCTGATGAAAAATGAACATGTACTATTGAGAGAACAGTTAAAAATAAAAAATATATATTTTATATTAATTGTAAGAATACAGAATAAGAATGTTGTAAGAATACAGTCTGATTAACATTAACAGAACATTTTTGTATACCACAGAGAATACACAGAAAAATAATCTCAATAATCTGTGATTTTCCTCTCTCACAGGGCAGGGACAATAGAAAAGATATAGAGAAAATTTGAAATGGGGTGAAGAGTGAAGATATCTGTGATGAGAACTTTATAATGTAAATAATCTGTGATCTTTCTCTCTGACAGGGGAGGGACAGGCTGATTCCCATGAGGCACCACAGCGTCCCTCAGAGATCAGGATTGTGCTGCTGGGGGAGAGAGGGTCTGGGAAGAGCTCAGCAGGAAACACCATCCTGGGCAGAGAAGAGTTTGAGACTGAGGGAGTAACTGAGGAGTGTGTGAAGAGACAGGGAGAAGTAGCTGGGAGGCAGATCACTGTGGTCGACACTCCAGCCTGGGATGTGTGGCTGATGAGGAATGATCCACAGCAGATGAGACAAGAGATTGTGAAGATTGTGTCTCTGTGTCCCCCAGGACCCCACGCTCTCCTCCTGGTGATTCCTCTCATCACACTGAGAGAGAAACAGAGGAGAGTAGAGAAGGAACATCTGGAGCGTCTCAGTGAGAGAGTCTGGAGACACACAATAGTGCTGTTCACCTGGGAGGACACACTGGGAGACACAACCATTGAGCAGCACGTTGAGGGAAGAGGGAAGGAGCTCCAGTGTCTGGTGGAGAAGTGTGGGAACAGGTATCATGTTCTCAACAACAAGAACAGGGGTGACCGCATTCAGGTGACAGAGCTGCTGGAGAAGATAGAGGACATGGTGGCAGGAAAGAGTGATTGTTGTTATGAGATTGAGGAAAATGATTTACAGGAGATGGAAGAGAAGTTCAGGAGTTTGGGAATAAAGGAGAGACAGAGGATAGAAGAGCTTCTGCAGAAGACACTGGGACCCCAACTGCTTCCCAAGAGTGAGTTCATGTTCTCTCTCTGATAGGGGTCACACCTCAGTAAAGTCAGTTTAATACAGATATTAAATGGGGTCATGTTATCATATATTAAAGGTTCTGATAGAAGTCTGAGTAGCTCTGAAATAAATAATTTATTTTCATTTTTTAATGAGATAAGTAATAAATGTTAACTTCGAGTGATGTCCTGGATGCCCAGTTCTACAGCAGGGCTCTGCAGGAAAAGACTCACAGCTGTGTTGGAAACAGAGCCCTTGTGGGGTATCTACCCTGTACAGCAACAGGTCTCCACTGGGTCACACTGTGAGCTCTGTTGAGACTCCTCACTCACTGCAGCTCATCTCAGTACTGAGTTTCTGAAGAGGAATAATCTGTGATCTTTCTCTCTGACAGGGGAGGGACAGGCTGATTCCCATGAGGCACCACAGCGTCTCTCAGAGATCAGGATCATGCTGCTGGGCCAGAGAAGGTCTGGGAAGAGCTCAGCAGGAAACACCATCCTGGGCAGAGAGGAGTTTGACACTGAGAGAGGAACTAAGGAGTGTGTGAAGAGACAGGGTGGAGTAGCTGGGAGGCAGATCACTGTGATCGACACTCCAGGCTGGGATGTGTGGCTCATGAGGAATGATCCACAGCAGATCAGACAGGAAATTGTGTCTCTGTGTCTCCCAGGACCCCACACTCTCCTCCTGGTGATTAATCTGAACCCATACAGAGACTGGAGATCAGCGGAGGAACATTTGGAGCTTCTTAGTGAGAGAGTGTGGAGACACACAATAGTGCTGTTCACCTGGGGGGACAGACTGACACACACAACCATTGAGCAGCACATTGAGAGAAGAGGGGAGGATCTCCAGTGGCTGGTGGAGAAGTGTGGGAACAGGTATCATGTTCTCAACAACAAGAACAGGGGCGACCACACTCAGGTCACAGAGCTGCTGGAGAAGATAGAGGACATGGTGGCAGGAAACTATGGGCTGTACTTCACCACTGACATCAAAGAAATAAATACTGAACGAGAGATAGAGGAGCTGAGACAGAGGGAGGGGGAGGAGTGGAGCAGGAGAGAAGAGGAGCTGAAGGAGAAGATGAGAAAGACACTGAAGGAAGAGGAGCTGAAGAAAGAGACAGAGGAGCCCAGACTCCCTGTCAAGAGGAGGAACAGTATAGACTTCATCCCTCCTGAGAGTGAGTGTGATTGATGCTGTATTACTGAGTCACTGATCTTACTGGTCATCAAACTGAAAGATTCAACCATCTTGTGTCCTGTTAGGAATTAAAATCATACTGTGCTCTCGGACCAACACTCGGTCAATCAAGGTTTATTGATCGATGCACGAACAGTACAGCACACAGCGGTGTTGTCAGCATTGAAATCTGCGAGCTCGTTAAAGGCTCGTTAAGAGGGATAGAAGAGTTGGAGGACAGGAATTTATAGGGGTTAACATTGGGATACAACAGATTACACAACTGCAATTCAGATTGTGTGGAACTAACGCAAGGATAGGAGGTATTGAGGTGTCCTGACAGTAGTAGGGTACAGGGTAGGAGGTATTTAGGTATTTAGGTGTCCCGACAGTAGTAGGGTACAGAGTAGGAGGTATTAAGGTGTCCTGACAGTAGTAGGGTACAGGGTAGGAGGTATTTAGTGCTCTTCGTAGGTGTCCTGAGAGTGCCAGTGCCCCCTGTCAGTTCAAGGAGGTAACTGCAGGTGTCTGCTGTGGTTGGCTGTTCAGCAGTCTTACTGCCTGGGGCAAGAAGCTGTTCTGACACCTGGTGGTCTTGGTCTGATACTTCAGTACCGTTTTCCAGATGGTAGTAGAGAGAGCAAGTTGTGTTTAGGGTGACTGGGGTCCCTGAGGATGGACCTGGCCTTCTTGAGGCATCTAACACAGTAGATATCCTCTGTGTTCAGTAGCGCAGCCGGTAGTGTTCTGAGCCAGTGTCACCACCCTCTGGAGGACCCTGAGCTCGTGGGCGGAGCAGTTACCACACCAGGCAGTGGTGCAGCCGGTTAGGATGCTCTCAGTGGTGCAGCTGTAGAAGCTGGTCAGGATGTGTGAAGGCAGGCTGAACTTCTTCAGTATGGGGAGAGAGAACAGGCGCTGTGTTGTCTACGGGGTTGGTGTGGTGGGTCCAGGTCTGATCGTCCCGGAGCTTGGTGATGAGCCTTGAGGGTACGATGGTGTTGAATGCTGCGCTGTAATCAACAACAACATTCTCACATACGTTTCTCTCTCGTCCAGGTGTGAGAAGGCAGTGTGTAGACCAGGGGCGATGGCCTCCTCAGTTGATCTGTTAGTGTCAACGGCAGCTCTGAAGTCCAGCAGGACAGGAGTGGGTGAAAGAGCCCATCAGCAGATCATTAGAACCCCAGACAAGAGCTGTTTCTGTACATCAGTCTGAAAGACTCGTCACAGCTTGTCTGCAGATCAGTGAGTCTGACTGAACAGCAGCAGCCTGTTGTAGAATCTGTGTCAAACAGGGTGAGATGGAGAATTACTGAACAGAGTGAAATACCAGCAGGATGATTGCACTGGACTGCACTCTCCTAGAGTGCTGTTCTTCACTGGAGTGAAGAGATTATCTCTCCTTCTTCAATTAATGTCCTTCTACACTCTGCCCCTGTAACAGTACAGTACTGCAGCATGACTGTTGTTGCTTGAGGCCAGTATACAAACACAGATTCTTCATATTAAACTTGATTCACTTTGGAAAACAATATCTGACACAAGTGAAAGTCATGAACATCAGGTAAAACTGTGTAGTTATCATGATGCCCAGGACTATAAGTTTCTTTTATAATGACTTTCAAGTTTTGTCTCTTGAGCAAACTGAACCCTTCTTATCTGTGGAGAAGTTGGTCTCCTCTCATGTGTCACCTCCCTGATGCTCCTGTCTCTCCTCCTGTTGCAGTGAGTGAAGTCGAACCCAGACTCCAGCCCCGCCCCTCTGATCTGAGACTGGTGCTGCTGGGCAGGACTGGTGCTGGGAAGAGCGCAGCAGGAAACACCATCCTGGGCTCAGAGGAGTTTCCCTCTGAAACCAGCAGCTCCACGGTCACTCAGGAGAGCCGGAAGAGGACAGGACAAGTGTCCGGGAGACGGGTGACTGTGGTGGACACTCCAGACTAGCTCCATGCCAGACTGCCCCGGGACCCCACACCTTCCTCCTGGTGACCCCGCTGGGCCGATCCTCAGGGGAGGAGAGGAGGACACTGGAGACAGTCCTGGAGATATTCGGGGAGAGGACCCTGGGACACACCATGGTCCTGCTCACCCACGCTGATGAGCTGGCCAGCAGGACGCTGGAGGAGTCTGTGCACACAGGCAGCAGGGAGCTCCAGTGGCTCCTGGAGAAGTGTGGGAACAGGTATCACGCCCTCAACAACAAGGACAGGGGCAGCACTCAGGTCACAGAGCTGCTGGAGAAGATAGAGGAGCTGGTAGCAGGAAACAAGGGCAGCTACTACAGCACTGAGACGTACCAGGAGCCCGAGTCCCAGATCAGACAGAGGCAACTGCAGATCCTGAGGGACAGAGAGGAGAGCAAACAGAGGGAGGAGGAGAGACTGAGGGAGAAGCACCAGAAGGAGCTGCAGAACCACCTCCGCAGGATGGAGGAGGAGATCCAGACACGAGAGGAGAAGATCAGAGCGCTGGAGGAGCAGATAGCAGAGCTGGAGGAGAGGCTGAGGGAGGAGAGGGATGAGGGGAGGAGGAGAGAGCTGGAGGAGGAGCTGAGGAGAGAGAGAGGGGGGAGAGAGAGGCTGCAGAGAGAGATGGAGGAGGTGAGAGAGGAGCAAGAGAGGGAGAGGAGAGGGAGAGAGGAGACACACAGGAGGGAGATGGAGGGGCTCAGGCAGCACTATGAGGAAAAGGCCAGAGAGGAGGCAGAGAGACACAGAGAGACTCTCCAGCAGGTCAGTGTGTCAACAACACAGTTCACTCCAGCAGGACAGGAGCACAGGAGCTGCAGGAGGGAGATGGAGGGAGTGAGAGAGGAGCAGGAGAGGGAGAGGAGAGAGAGGGAGGAGACACACAGGAGGGAGATGGAGGGGCTCAGGCAGCACTATGAGGAAAAGGCCAGAGAGGAGGCAGAGAGACACCTGGACCTGGTGAAGCCGCACTTCAGCACAGGAGCAGTGATACTGGGAGCAGGACTGGGGGAGCAATAGGGGCCCTAGCAGGGGCCCTGAGGGGCCCAACAGGAGCAGCAGCAGGAACAGTGATAGGAGCTGCAGTAGGAGCTCAGATAGGAGCTTTACTGGGAGGAGAAACCAGAGCAGCAAAGACTCACACACAAGAGCACACACAGCCCGCAGACACACAAGAGCGCACATAACCCGCAGACACACAAGAGCACACACAGCCCACAGACACACGAGCACACACAGCCCGCAGACACACGAGAGCACACACAGCGTAGTCTCACACACAACCTGAAGGCACTCAAAAATACACAACCATCAGACACATAGAGAACACACACAGCCCACAGACACAATGAGCAGACACACACAGCCCGCAAACACAATGAGCAGACACAGACAGCCTGTAGACACAACCCTCAGACACACAGCCCGCAGACAGGAGAGAGAAACAGACAGGAGATCGAGGAGCTGAGAGAGAGCTGAAGACACTGAGACAGGAGCAGGAGAGGGAGAGGAGGAGCTCAGGCAGTGTTATCGGAGTGACAGAGAGACACAGAGACACTGCCGCAGGTCAGTCACTGATCCACACAGTCTTTCCCAGCCGGAGAGGAAGACCGGATACTTCCTGAACACAGAGTGAGGACTCTCCACTGAAACACTGATCTCTTCCTCGTAAGAGATCTGACTCACTGAAAAACAGCCCTTAGTGTCCCATGTGAAGAAAACTCATTTTAAATAATGTTCTATTTTTATCATGTTTGTATTTTGGTATTCTTTGTATATATATATAAATGTCATGAATACTTTTGGATATAATTCTGACATTGTATATGTGTGTGTAACAGAATATATGTATATAATTGTAACAGTGGAACAGTGAGTTTGTATCCAGCTGTGGGTCTGGCGGTGTCCCACCCGGTATAAGAGCACAGTGTCGCTGACCGGGACTCCGCGGTGGGAAAGTGGCCGGTTGTGGCCGAGATGGCGAGCAGCTGTTTCCGGCGGGCGCCAGGCAGGGTGGGCCAGGACAGGCGTGAGGCGGCCGGGCTGTGTCTGCGGTCCCAGCGGGGGCGTGTGCCTCCTTCTCACAGCGCGTCTGGTGTGGGTGTCCGAGGGGCTGCTCATGAGGGGTCTTGAGGAAGAGACAGAGGCGCTTCAGCGCGACGGTCAGCCACACTGCGCGCATCAGGCCGGCCGATCGCTCGGACACACAGACCTTTCTGGAAGAGAAGCGCGTTTTCACCTCCTTCAGCCGGAGTGCAGCTGCAGAAACACACCGCTCGCTTGTGCAGAAGGACGTTGAAGCGCCGCTGGAAAACCGACGTGATGATGAAAGACGTCGTTTCATTACGGCGCCCAGACCCGCTGCCGGCTCGTCCGGCAACTGGGACTTCATATCCCGCAACGGCGATTTACAATCTCAGAATCGCGACTTTATTTCTGGTCATTGGGACTTTATATCTCGCAACAGCGACTTACAGTCTCAGAATCACGACTTTATTTCTGGTCATTGGGACTTTATATCTCGCAATTTCGAGTCAGAAAAGTCATAATTTCGAGATCTAAAGCCGAAACGGCGGCGCGTTTTTTTTTCTTTCCACTCCCTGGTGGACACGGCTTCCACAGAGGAGGGAGAGAAATGGACTTTTATGTTTTTATATCGACTTTATTCTCCTGAGCCGATCATCAAGGAGCAGAACTGGCGCCAAAACCCGCTTCCGGCTCGTCCTCCGGGTGCCGCTGCGGCGCCGGTTGCTAAGCGACGCTCCGAGCCCGAGCGCTCGAGCTCCTCTCGGGGCGGTTTTATTCCCAGCTGAGGAGCCGCTCCTGTCCTGGAAATCCCGGGAAGGACTGGGACTCCCCTCCTGTGGGCTGGGAGGCTCTTCCCGGGTGTTTCCGCAGACGAGGGGAGTCCTGGTGTCCTGGGAAAAGGCCCCCTGTGCTGCGGGCGTCTCCGAGAGAAACGGGCTGTTTGTGTGGGAAGATGCTCTTTCCTCAGGAGGGGAAGAGCCGAGCGGGAAGGAAAGTTCTGGAAGTGCGTCTCCTCTCCGGCTGCTCCAGTCCCAGTGACGGCGACACCGGGACAGGACAGGAGGGATGAGCGGGTCCTCTTTCCCACACGGGGCATTAGTGGGGTTTGTTAGGACACAGGACAGAGAGAGAGAAAAGGACACCAGTGGGAGAGAGTCCTGAAGCTCTCAGGTCTGGTCTTGATCCGGGTTGGTCCCAGTCCCAGTTTACACTGGTTTACAATGTGGGACTTCTGCCCTGACACGACCCCACACGTGTGTCTCCACAGGAGACAGGAGTCCTGTAACGAGTAACCCTACAATACAACAGTATCCCAGTTAATTCTTTAGCCTTGGAAAGAGGTTCAGACACAGTGACCCTCTCCCTGATCCTGCTGGTGGATCTCAAGAGATCCAGGGATCCAGTCTCTGTCTGGGATCTTTGCCCATCAGTCAAACACACAAAATGACAAGTAATAAAAATAATAAAAAACTTTATTGTATAGAGCGCCTTTTAAGGTGGCTTCCCAAAGCACTTTACAGAATGACAACAATAAAACAAAATGATACACAAGATAAAACAATTACAACACACAGAGGAGACTGTGGAAGGTGGTATTAAGAAGAGCAGAGGGGTGAAGAATAGAACCAGTTCAGTAAAGGCTTTTCTGAAGAAGAGGGTTTGGAGTATGGATCTGAAGGAGTTTAGAGAAGGTGACTCTCTGATATCCTTGGTGAGAGAGTTCCAGAGCTTGGGGGCAGAACAGGAGAAGGCCCTGTCACCCCAAGAGTGTAGAGGGGCTTGGGGGACAGTAAGGAGGGCAGAATTTGAAGAGCGGAGGTTGTGAGGTGGGGAGTAGGGCGATAATAGTTCAGACAGGTACTGAGGTGCCAAGCCACGCAGAGTCTTACAGGTGAGCAGGAGGATTTTAAAGTCTACTCAGAATTTGACTGGCAGCCAGTGCAAGGACTCCAGGATAGGAGTGATGTGGTCACTTGCACCAGACCTGGTCAGGATTCTGGCTGCTGAGGTTTGGACAGACTGCAGTTTGTTCAGAGTTGATTTTGATACCCCTGCAAGTAGAGCATTGCAGTAGTCAATTCGAGAGAATACAAATGTGTTGATCAGCTTTTCAGCCACAGTTAGTGATAGCATAGGGGGTAGTCTAGCGATATTTCTAAGGTGAAAAAAACATGTTTTGACAATATGCTGCACATGTGGGTCGAATGTTAAGCCAGAATCGAATTTAACTCCAAGTTTTTTTGATTAGACTAATAATTTAGACTTTAATAAAGAACTGGGGTGCTGTTTAAGGCAGCCCCAATACAGAGAGAACAGGAAAGAAAGCACACCCCAAAATTACAGGGGTGCTGTCTGGAGAAAAGTCCTGTGTCTGTGGGCTGTGGGTGCTCTCGTGTGTCTGCAGGCCGTGTGTGCTCTTGTGTGTCTGTGGGCCGTGTGTGCTCTTGTGTGTCTGCGGGCCATGTGTGCCCTTGTGTGTCTGCGGGCTGTGTGTGCCCTTGTGTGTCTGCGGGCTGTGTGCGCTCTTGTGTGTCTGCGAGCTGTGTGCGCTCTTGTGTGTCTGTGGGCTGTGTGCGCTCTTGTGTGTCTGTGGGCTGTGTGCGCTCTTGTGTGTCTGTGCAGGCTGTGTACTCTTGTGTGTCTGCGAGCTGTGTGTGCTCTTGTGTGTCTGCGAGCTGTGTGCGCTCTTGTCTCAATCATCTTCTGTGACCTTCTTCTCGATGTCCAGCTTGTGGTCCTCAATCACTCTCCTGTATCTCCTGTGTGTCTCTGATGCCACACAGTGAGTCTGTCTATCACTGTGTTTTGTCTCTCTACTGTCTCTCTCAGCTCCTCGATCTCCCTCCTGCAGCTCCTGTGCTCCTGTCCTGCTGGAGTGAACTGTGTTGTCGACACACTGACCTGCTGGAGAGTCTCTCTGTGTCTCTCTGCCTCCTCTCTGGCCTTTTCCTCATAGTGCTGCCTGAGCTCCTCCATCTCCCTTCTGTGTGTCTCCTCTCTCTCTCTCCTCTCCCTCTCCTGCTCCTCTCTCACCGCCTCCATCTCTCTCTGCAGCCTCTCTCTCTCCCCTCTCTCTCTCCTCAGCTCCTTCTCCAGCTCTCTCCTCCTCCCCTCATCCCTCTCCTCCCTCAGCCTCTCCTCCAGCTCTGCTATCTTCTCCTCCAGCGCTCTGATCTTCTCCTCTCGTGTCTGGATCTCCTCCTCCATCCTGCGGAGGTGGTTCTGCAGCTCCTTCTGGTGCTTCTCCCTCAGTCTCTCCTCCTCCCTCTGTTTGCTCTCCTCTCTGTCCCTCAGGATCTGCAGTTGCCTCTGTCTGATCTGGGACTCGGCCTCCTGGTACGTCTCAGTGCTGTAGTAGCTGCCCTTGTTTCCTGCTACCAGCTCCTCTATCTTCTCCAGCAGCTCTGTGACCTGAGTGCTGCCCCTGTCCTTGTTGTTGAGGGCGTGATACCTGTTCCCACACTTCTCCAGGAGCCACTGGAGCTCCCTGCTGCCTGTGTGCACAGACTCCTCCAGCGTCCTGCTGGCCAGCTCATCAGCGTGGGTGAGCAGGACCATGGTGTGTCCCAGGGCCCTCTCCCCGAATATCTCCAGGACTGTCTCCAGTGTCCTCCTCTCCTCCCCTGAGGATCGGCCCAGCGGGGTCACCAGGAGGAAGGCGTGGGGTCCCGGGGCAGACAGGTTAACACAGAGCCCCACATCCCGTCTTCTGTCCCCCTCAGACAGTCCGGCGTGGAGCCAGTCTGGAGTGTCCACCACAGTCACCCGTCTCCCGGACACTTGTCCTGTCCTCTTCCGGCTCTCCTGAGTGACCGCCGAGCTGCTGGCTTCAGAGGGAAACTCCTCTGAGCCCAGGATGGTGTTTCCTGCTGTGCTCTTCCCAGCACCAGTCCTGCCCAGCAGCACCAGTCTCAGCTCAGAGGGGTGGGGCTGGAGTCTGGGTTCGACTTCACTCACTGCAACAGGAGGAGAGACAGGAGCATCAGGGAGGTGACACATGAGAGGAGACCAACCTCTCCACAGATAAGAAGGGTTCAGTTTGCTCAAGAGACAAAACCTAAAAGTCAGTATGAAGGAATCTTACAGAATGAACATCTGGGAATTAGTCTTGGGCATCATGATAACTACATAGTTTTACCTGATGTTCATGATTTTCACTACTGTCAGATATTGTTTCCCAAAGTGACTCAAGTTTCATCTGAAGAATCTGTGTTCATTTACTGGCCTCAAGCAACAACAGTCATGCTGCAGTACTGTACTGTTACAGGGGCAGAGTGTAGAAGGACGTTAATAGAAGAAGGAGAGATAATCTCTTCACCCCAGTGAAGAACAGCACTCTAGGAGAGTGCAGTCCAGTGCAATCATCCTGCTGGTATTTCACTCTGAAACTGACCACACCCAGAGTCCAGAGTCAGAGTCCACTGTGTCTTTATCAGAGGATGACAAGAGAGAAACAGGCTTAATGCTTCTCAGCACCTGTCAGTGGAATAAACTCCACCTCATGTTCCTGGTACCACATCCCCACTGCTGGGCTGAGCTGCAGTGATTCAGTGTCTGTCGGTCAGGAACTGTCCCTTCAACCCTGAGACCTGCAGTCTTGAGCAGTTTGTTAACAAAGCAGAATTCAGACTCCAGGCTGTTCAGTAATTCTCCATCTCACCCTGTTTGACACAGATTCAACAACAGGCTGCTGCTGTTCAGTCAGACTCACTGATCTGCAGACAAGCTGTGACGAGTCCTTCAGACTGATGTACAGAAACAGCTCTTGTCTGGGGTTCTAATGATCTGCTGATGGGCTCTTTCACCCACTCCTGTCCTGCTGGACTTCAGAGCTGCCTTTGACACTAACAGATCAACTGAGGAGGCCATCGCCCCTGGTCTACACACTGCCCTCTCACACCTGGACGAGAGAGAAACGTATGTGAGAATGTTGTTGTTGATAACAGCTCAGCATTCAACACCATCGTACCCTCAAGGCTCATCACCAAGCTCCGGGTCCTCCAGAGGGTGGTGACACTGGCTCAGAACACTAACGGCTGCGCTACTGAACACAGAGGATATCTACTGTGTTAGATGCCTCAAGAAGGCCAGGTCCATCCTCAGGGACCCCAGTCACCCTAAACACAACTTGCTCTCTCTACTACCATCTGGAAAACGGTACTGAAGTATCAGACCAAGACCACCAGGTGTCAGAACAGCTTCTTGCCCCAGGCAGTAAGACTGCTGAACAGCCAACCACAGCAGACACCTGCAGTTACCTCCTTGAACTGACAGGGGGCACTGGCACTCTCAGGACACCTACGAAGAGCACTAAATACCTCCTACCCTGTACCCTACTACTGTCAGGACACCTCAATACCTCCTACTCTGTACCCTACTACTGTCGGGACACCTAAATACCTCCTACCCTGTACCCTGCTACTGTCAGGACACCTCAATACCTCCTACCCTGTACCCTCCTACTGTCAGGACACCTCAATACCTCCTACCCTGTACCCTACTACTGTCAGGACACCTCAATACCTCCTACCCTGTACCCTACTACTGTCAGGACATCTAAATACCTCCTACCCTGTACCCTACGACTGTCAAGACACCTAAATACCTCCTATCCTTGTGTTACTTCCACACAATCTGTGAATTGCAGTTGAGGATTTAAACAGACACAGATACAGCCTTGATTGACTGAGTGTTGGTCCGACAGTCTTGAGGAACAGATTACAGACACTGAGCTGCTGTGTGATGGATTAAATCTAATCTCCCTGAGAGAAAACAGTTACAATTACAGCACAGAGGATTTAAACAGACATAGATCTGTGTGCCACTGTGTTAGTAACGCAGTACAGAGCGGAGCACAGTATGATTTTAATTCCTAACAGGACACAAGATGGTTGAATCTCTCAGTCTGATGAGCAGTAAGATCAGTGACTCAGTAATACAGCATCAATCACACTCACTGGTGGGAGGTTCAAGATCTTTACTGTTCCTCCTCTTGACAGGCAGTCTGGGCTCGTCTGTCTCTTTCTCCAGCTCCTCTTCCTCCAGTGTCTTTCTCATCTTCTCCTTCAGCTCCTCTTCTCTCCTGCTCCACTCCTCCTCCAACCTCTGTCTGAGCTCCTCTTCTCTCTCTCTCTCCCTTCTTTCATACTTCTGTCTCAGCTCCTCTGTCTCTCTCTGTCTCTCCTCCTCCCTCTGTCTCAGCTCCTCCATCTCTCTCTGTCTCTCCTCCTCCCTCTGTCTCAGCTCCTCCGTCTCTCTCTGTCTCTCCTCCAACCTCTGTCTCAGCTCCTCTATCTTTCTATTGTATGTCTCCAGTTCAGTGTACAGTTGTTCAATGTCAGTGGTGAAGTACTGCCCATGGTTTCCTACCACCATGTGCTCTATCTTCTCCAGCAGCTCTGTGACCTGAGTGCGGTCGCCCCTGTTCTTGTTGTTGAGAACATGATACCTGTTCCCACACTTCTCCAAAAGACACTGGAGCTTCTTCCCTCCTCTCTCAATGTGCTGCTCAATGGTCGTGTCTCCCAGTGTGTCCCCCCAGGTGAACAGCACTATTATGTGTCTCCACACTCTCTCACTGAGAAGCTCCAGATGTTCCTTCTCTACTCTCCTCTTTTTCTCTCTCAGTGTGATGAGAGGGATCACCAGGAGGAGAGCGTGGGGTCCTGGGGGACACAGAGACACACTGCGCACAACCTCCTCTCTGACACGCTGTGGATCTGCCCTTCTTATAAAAGAGGAAACCCAGTCTGGAGTGTCGACCACAGTGATCTGCCTCCCAGCTACTTCACCCTGTCTCTTCACACACTCCTTAGTTACTCCCTCAGTGTCAAACTCCTCTCTGCCCAGGATGGTGTTTCCTGCTGAGCTCTTCCCAGACCCTCTCTCCCCCAGCAGCACGATCCTGATCTCTGAGGGACGTTGTGGTGCCTCATGGGAATCAGCCTGTCCCTCCCCTGTCAGAGAGAAAGATCACAGATTATTTACATTATAAAGTTCTCATCACAGATATTTTCACTCTTCATCTCATTTCAAATTTACGATAAAAACTCCTCTATATCTTTTCTATTGTCCCTGCCCTGTGAGAGAGGAAAATCACAGATTATTGAGATTATTTTTCTGTGTATTCTCTGTGGCATACAAAAATCTTCTGTTAATGTTAGTCAAACTGTATTCTTACAACATTCTTATTGTGTATTCTTACAATTTATATAAAATATATATTTTTTATTTTTAACTGTTCTCTCAATAGTACATGTTAATTTTTCATCAGGATTTTGTTTCTTAGAATAATTTAACCTCACTGAAAGGTCAGATTTCTCTCATCTGATAAACAACAGACATTTTTCCAATGTCTTCCTTGCTCATCTTTACCAAGGGCCCCAATACTTCTGGAGGGCCCTGTAGAGACCCACTAACACTCTGAGTATCCAATGGCAGTTCAGACACATATGGGACTCCTGTGTTCAGAATGAACCTTTATACCAACTTATTTTAAAAATACATGTAAAAAACTGTAAAATCATTCAGTCTGTCCTGATTCTTCAGTAGTGAGTCTAAAATATCACATTTCATAAAGACATGTTTGGGACTCAGACACCTGGCTGGGAAATCTGTGTGTTGTATAGTTTCAAACCGCTTAGAAACTATCTACTGTGATCCCCACTGAAGAGAATTAGCATGATGTTAGTTTAAAAACAGTGAAACTGACAAGCTGGAGGAACTGAGTCTCTTTAGTCTGAAGGGAGTGTCCCACACTGACAGGGTGAAGATAGTGAACCATATATATATAAATACATACAAAATATTCAACATCCTCAGTAACAGTCAGTCATCATTAAAGACCAGTTAGATATTGACACCTCAGAGTTCCTCAGAATTAACACTGAAACTCAAAGCAACACTAAGACTTAAAATCAGGAGTGGGAGGCTCTACTGTACACAGAGAGGGGTGGGAGGGGGGAACAAGCTGCCCAGTAAGGACAGGAGAAACCGCTGCATGAGAACCTGGAATCACTACTAATTATGGGCCAAATAAATTCCTCTGTTGTTCATCTGTACTGATTCCTCTCTGGTATTATCAACTGTACAATAAACACGGCCTCTGAGCAACAAACAGGAAATGTTCATATCTGAGCGTGTCTGAGCATCATGAATACTAACAGTGTGAATCCAATACGATCAGGACACAGTCAGGCTTTACATCAATCATTTTACCTTAAATAAACACCTTATTAAAATATTTAGTGAATTCCAAACAGCTTGAGTTGACAGTACCGATCTCTGATCCCCAACAAGAGAAAGTGAAAGTACATCAGCTCCTATCTCTATCTCCAAGTTCAGACCCTGTGTGTCTGACAGACAGAACACACTCTCAGCAGACAGGAAGACACTTCTCCAGCTGCTGCTGTGCTCTGTGACAGAGAAGAGACCCTCAGTGACTCCCTTACCGACACTCTGACAGGTAGAACAAGAGAAAACTCACCAGGGCTGAGCGCTGAGCTCCTACACGCTGCCATCTCTCTCTCTCTCCTTTTCTTCCTGCTGATGTGAGGTGGGGGGTTTCCTGTCCTCACTGTGACGCTGCTCTTGCGCCACCTAGTGGATTCATAAAGTTAATCACCAACTGAACAGGTTCATCAGTAAGAGCAAAATAAAACACCAGAATACCCAGATCAACTCTTACCAGCATCCTTGGACACTGAGGTCCACACCCCTACTCTCACACACAGTGTCCTGGATCTGTACTAACAAGCAGTCGGGACACTGGGATCCACACCCCTACTCTCACACACAGTGTCCTGATCTGTACTGACCAGCATTCGGGACACTGGGATCCACACCCCTACTCTCACACACAGTGTCCTGATCTGTACTGACCAGCAGTCGGGACACTGGGATCCACACCCCTACTCTCACACACAGTGTCCTGATCTGTACTGACCAGCAGTCGGGACACTGGGGTCCACACCCGTCTGGATCTATGAAGTCAATGAGGCGCTGCAGTACTGCGCTGTCCCCACCAGGGGGAGACAAGGCACCAGAAGTCAGAGGCCGGAGCTGAACTGCTTCAGGAGAGAGACAGATCGGGGAAACAGCAGGCCAGAGAGAGCAGGAAAGCAGACAGGAGTCAGACAGTAGATAACGGACCTGAGCAGCTCATCGGCTTGTTCGCCCCTCCCCCAGCTCTGTCTGGAGAGAAGCCAGGGTATCGGCTTGTTCCCCTCTCCCAACCCTCTCTGTGTACAGTAGAGCCTCCTGTCCTGACTGGAGGAGCTCACCCAGCTGTGTCTGGAGAGAAGCCAGGGTATCGGCTTGTTCCCCCCTCCCACCCCTCTCTGTGTACAGTAGAGACTCCTGTCCTGACTGGAGGAGCTCACCCAGCTGTGTCTGGAGAGAAGCCAGGGTATCAGCTTGTTCCCCCCTCCCGCCCCTCTCTGTGTACACGATGAACGCAAGAAGGTTAAAAATGAAGACGACCCGCGACCTCACAGGCGTGTCCGTGGGAGTCTGCTTGAGCGACGCAGAAACACGTCCACGCCTGGGGCTCGCCTGCCATTCCCACACAAGAGAGCAACAGGAATCGGAAGTCCAGGGCTCCGTCTCTCGCCGGGGAGCGTGGGTGGTGTTGTTTTTGTGGGGGTGGGAGAAGGGAGTAAAACACGCGTTGTTCCCCTCCCACCCCGGGATCATTTCAATCGCTGTCACCGATCGATCGATTATACAACGACAAATCAAGGAGAACCGTTCCAGTTCCTCACGGTGAAGGAAGAGTAGCACCACCTCCGCTCTCACTGAAGTATTTTTCCGCAACACATAAAAGACATTTTTCCAAGAAAGTTAAGCCTTTGTCACTAATGAAACCACTAAATAAAGACATAAATATAGAAATCTTAAGATTTGTTTTATTTAATGTTGGTAGCAGGATGAACTGTCAGAGTGTATATTTTGTTGCAGAGTTGCTGCAAGATGTTAACAGTGAAAAAGGTATTTAGAAATGAGTTATTTCAAGATGAAAATTTTCAGAATAATTGCAAATCTAGCAGGATAGAGAAAGCACAGAAAACTGGCAGTTAGATTGATCAGATTAGTATGAAAAGTCATTTAGCAAAGGGAATGAGAAGAGTGGCAAACTAGTATACTTTAGATCTTTTTTTCTGAACCAGGGAAAATCTGATCATGTTTCCCTATAACAATAATAAAAAACTTTATTTGATATATCACCATTAAAGGTGGCATCTCAAAGCAATACAGTAGATGTAAAAACAGATAAAAGGACCACAGATTACAAAGTAAATGCATATAAGAAAGACAAGCAGTTAGAGGTGCTACCAAAATTAGAAAATGAAGCAGATACAGACACTAAGTCTTCTGAAAAGAAAGGTTAGATTTAAACTGGCCCTGGTGTGTGTGTGTTTGTGTCTGTCTGTCCTGTGATGGACTGGCGCTATGTCCAGGGTGTATTCTGCCTTGTGTCCGTCGCTTACTGGGATAGGCTCCAAATCCTCTGTACTGGATAAAGAGATTAGAAATGGATGGAAGTAAAGGCACTGTGTGGATGGAACTATACACTATACACAGTGTTAGAAACCCACTATGAAATGGCAGCATCTCACTGAGAATAAAACATTTTATAGTGCTGGCTTAAGGAAACAGCCTTTCCACCTCTCTTGCACATCAGTATCCATACCTAGTTATTTAAACAAATTGCCTCTAATTATAAACATCTTAATATGCTGGCTCTGTGGATCCGCATCAGCTATGTTTGCCCATTCCTTCAATTCATGTGCATCCAACACACAGTTCAACGCTAGCAACTACACAAAATCTAAAATATGAGCTCTACTTGCCACTTACAATACCAACAGTACCAGCTAACTTTAGTAGTGACATTTTCATGGATCTTTTTAACAATAAAATTTACAACATCAGACTTCAGACACAATTAAACAGGCCTCAAAAAAGTCTGGTACAAACATTTTTAGCATGGAATAAACCGTTACTTTAATGGTATAAACCTTAAATGGATTCATATTCTCAATAAGATTTGGTGCTCAGTAACATGACTTAGAAAATGACAGAAGACATACGTATCATGCTTATCCTTCTATTTTTCATAATCGTAAACTCCTTAAGGCAGTTACATTTTCTCTGTTCTGACCTGGAGTTACAGAGAAATTTAAATTCTAATAATAGATTTGTAATGAGGAAAGTCATACCAATCACTCATACAGTACCAGGATTTGCAATTACAATACAAATACTTTCTTTCTGTATGTATTTGGCAGTTTGAGTCTATGGCATTCCTTTGGGGGTCTATACTTCAAGGCATGACTTTTTTATGTATAAACATCAGTATTTACTGCTATTAATTACTGTACGATTTATAGTTGAACTCTGAGCCTAGATATAAAGTTAGATATAAAGTTAAAGATATAAAGTTAAAAGTTAAAATCTCCACAAAGCAATGTAGGAAATACACAGAAAATAAATCCTTTCTGACATCTAAAATCAGTTTCGATCAAGATCTCTAAAACGAACAAGAAAAAGAGGATGTTTAGGGAGAAATGGAATACTGGTGTGTATTGTTTTCTTTAAAGTACCAAGACCAGCTATATACTGTATGTTTACGTTCCAAAATTAATATCGTTTATGGCCTTCACACGCGTTACAGTATGCTCCTATTCTTTTTATGCTCAGCTACTAAGATTTCCCTTCAGTGGTAAAATTCAATATCTACAATGGGCACAGTAAAGACGTTTACAGTAAGTCTTTCTACGACAGACCAACGGATCACGAGTGCCCCTGTCGGTCAACCAATCACGCACCGCGGTATTTTGCGTCATCGCGCGTCAGGATGCACGACGCCGTAGCCAATTACCTCCGGTACGTGTCTGTACCGCGCACTTTGAATGGCTGCATCTGTACACAACCCTCAGACACATAGAGAATACACACAGCCTGTAGACACAATGAGCAGACACACACAGCCCGCAGACATACAAGAGCACACACAGTAGGAACAACGTAGTCTCACACACAACCTGAAGGCGCTCAAGAATACACAACCCTCAGACACACACAGCCCACAGACAGGAGAGAGAAACAGACAGGAGATCGAGGAGCTGAGAGAGAGCTGAAGACACTGAGACAGGAGCAGGAGAGGGAGAGGAGGAGCTCAGGCAGTGTTATCCGAGTGACAGAGAGACACAGAGACACTGCCGCAGGTCAGTCACTGATCCACACAGTCTTTCCCAGCGGGAGAGGAAGATACTTCCTGGACACAGAGTGAGGACTTTCCACTGAAACACTGATCTCTTCCTCGTAAGAGATCCGACTCACTGAAAACCAGCCCTTAGTGCCCCATGTGAAGAAAACTAATTTTAAATAATGTTCTATTTTGATCATGTTTGTATTTTGGTATTCTTTGTGTATATATATATAAATGTCATGAATACTTTTGGATATAATTCTGACATTGTATATGTGTGTGTAACAGAATATATATATGTATCGGCAATGCTTGTTAATAAGACAGAATTAAGTGTTCTGAGCTTTCCCAAATGAGGCCTCATCTCTCTGTTCATCTCTGTGGTGCAGCCACAGAGGAGCTATTCATGCAGGCTGATTTAAAGATGTTTTCTTTTGATAAGGGACAGCTCCCAAAGGGGGATGCACTTAGCTAAGCCTGGCTATCATGATCAGTGGTCATCCATTGGCGCCTACAGTATCTGTCTAGGGAGTGCCAGTTGGACATCTGGACTGCATTCCTAGGTGTCAGGAGTAAGTGACTCATATCTCACCTTGATCAACCAATCAGGGACTGGTAGGGCCGAGTAACCCATGTGAGACTCTGATGCCCATGGATCTCCCTCTGTGGCAATGGTTGGATTTTTGGGGGGTGGTTTCTATCCGATGCCTAACATTGGCAGTACGAGTTGTGTACTTGGTGTAGCCACTTCAAAGTCAGATTTAGACTGCAAGTGAAGCAAAATATTTTCAACCCAGAGATAAAAATGTACCTCAGTTTATCTAAGAATATGGCCAGGTATAGAGCCCGAGGCAACTCCAGTGGAGAACTGCCTGCTAATATGTCTAACCCCCATAGAGACGGTCCCAGAAAGGCAAGACTCTCACCAAGTACAGCCTTGTAGAACCAGAGATGTCCAGTAATCCTCCACACAGCTCGCAGTGTCCCCTGACCTCCCACGGCCAGACACAGCGACCAGTCTGCTCTGTGGTTTCCATCTGCTGCTGAAGCGAACGGGTTAGTGCTGTCGTAATCGCATCGAGGAAGCATGCTCAATGTGTTTCCCGAACTTTATCTTCCTGGGAAAGACGGCTCACGTCTCTGTCCGGATCAAAGGCTGAAAGTTAAATCTGTGGGGTGGACAGCGTCTGGTCTCGTGCAGTAAGTGTGCAGAATCGTCTTTATCGATTGCCGAACACAAGAGCATCAATTGTTCTGATGGGTCACGCGAGTGAGTACAGTTCCAGAGACAAACGGGCGAGTCTGATGTTAGTGAAATTGTCGTCTGTTGACGGGGCCTAGTCTCTTATCAGAAAGGCGTGCTGTTCACAGCTGTTGCTCAATGGATTATCGACATCTTGCCTGTCCCCGTGAAAAATAAGTGTGGATTTAGGGATTTCAGCAGGGTTTCCCATCGCCAGGATCTCTAACAGAAGGGATTCATAGGATGTCAGGCACTCTTTGAACTTCTATACGGTCCACATCTTGAGGCTTACTTGAATGTGTTTGTCAAGGGTTCTAAATCGCCACCTATCAGAAACACCAGAAATGAAGGATAAGATCCCACATCTATGAGTGTTTCTACCAAACTGTTCATAGAAGAGACAGCTGAGCTTTTTTAACTGTCCTATCTTGCAGTTTTTGGTGAATAAATTTGGTCAGAGTGTTTACGTGAGTATGTTTTTTTTCTTTTCTCGTAGCAAAAACACAAGCTTGGCAACCTTCACTATGTGTTTCAGTAACAGCTCATCCCACTAAGCCCCCTTACCTCTATCTGATTAATCTTCCTGAGTGCCACCTTATTAACGTAAATGCTGTGCAGCAACAGTGAAAACACAGCAGAACAGGTTCAGAACACTAGAATATTTTTTCGTGGGACAGTTACAAGCACTGTGCTGTAGCTTTGTTAATATCAGAACAGCACATTTTTAAGATTAAGGAGGGATCCATGTTTGTTTTAGCCAATTACTATAAGTTCCACTTTTTTAACACAGAATCGTTGCATTTGTACTCTAATTATCATATGCAGTGGGTACAGAAAGTCACCACTCCCTTCAAAATGTTCACCTTTTATTGCCCTAAAATCCAGAAAGACGACCAATAAAACCAGACTTTTTCCAGTTTTATTTACAAATTGTACCTTGCAACATCCAAGTGAAAAAAGAAAGCAAAATTAAAAAGCAGAAGAACTGGGAGAACACCCCCCTGAGTTAATACTTGCAGGAAGCACCTTTTGCTTGAATTACAGCCTTGAGTCTGTTTGGATACATCTCTGCCAGCTTTGCACACCTAGAGGGAGGAATATTTGCCCGTTCCTCCTTACAGAATTGTTGTAATTACACAACAGGATGCTGTCACCTCCGTGCTCTACTGTAGGAATGGTGTTCTTTGGAAGGTAAGATGTATTGGGTTTTTGCCAGACGTACAGATTTGCGTTCCGCCCAAAATGTGATTTTGGTCTCATCCGACCACAGCACCTTTTGCCACTTGGCCACAGAATCTTTAAGGCGCTTTTTAGGAAAACATAAATGAGGCTCGATGGCTTCTTGACACCCTCCTGTACGGGCCAGATGCGTGGAGTGCTTGTGATATTGTTGTCACATGCACAAGTAGTTCAGGTGGGGAGCTGCGTCAGCACGCGTAGGCTGCAAAGGAACAAGTAGTAGGTTTATTCCCAGCTGAAAAGAGAAGAAAGAAATCGCAACATTTCAGCTGTGGAGCCTTCTTCAGGTGTGTCTTTCTTCTCTTTTCAGCAGGGAATAAACCTATTGCTTGTCTATCACAATGACTAGTCTTGGCCATAAAGGCCTACAGCTCCTTCAAGGTTGCCACCAGCCTCTTGGCAGCCTCTCTGGTCCGTCTCCCTCTTGCTCGGTCCTCCAGTTTGGAGGGTCGGCCTGATCTAGGGAAGTTCTGGGTGGTGCCACACGCCTTCCACTTCTTAATGATGCTCTTGACTGTGCTCCATGGGTCACCTCAAGCCCTTGATCTCTTTTTATACCCGTCTCCTGACTTGTGTCTTTCCACAACTTCATCTCGAAGCTCTTTTGGAAGCACCTTTCTGCCCATAGTGGAGTCTTTGCTTTGAAATGCACTTCCAAGCAGTGGAATCCTCTAGAAACAGCTGCTTCTATTCTGAACTAATCTAAATCACCACAGCTGATCACAGCTGGGAGCCAATTAGTTTGTTGTGTGATCTGTAAGGTGATTGGTTATACCTGAGCAAGTTTACAAATCCAATTCAATTCAACTTTATTGTCATTAAACTTACACAGGTGCATAGTATAATGAAAAGTGATTCTCATGAGTCACTCAGGTGCAGTATATAAATAGGACAGAAGATAAGACAATAGACAATAACACAATAGCAATAACAGTAACGTGTAATAACATAACATAAATAACATGTAATCAAGTGATCAAAACTGTACAAAATTCCGCAAACAGAGAAAATATAACTGAACAAAAACAGTGCAGGGTAATTCTTGGAACAGTGCAAAAATAGTATGGTTAAAAATAGTATGGTTAATTAATCAATATTAAATATTACTGCAATTGTAGTGAAAATGCAATTGTAATTGCATTACAGATGCAATTGTAAGGGGGGTGCAAAGGAACAAGTAATAGGTTTATTCCATGCTGAAAAAAAGAAGAAAGAGAACACAACGTTTCGGCCGTGGAGCCTTCTTCAGGTGTGAGAGAGACAGGGCAGTAGGCAAAGGTAAAGTAGCGGGAGAACAAAGGTTGAGAGGGAGGAGGAGTGAGAGGCGGGAGCAGGGGACAGAAAGAGAGGCCAATCAAGAGGTGTGAAGTCAGAATGGGTGCAGAGAGGTGTGAAATGAAACTTCCAATGAATGGAGAAAATTTAAAAGAACAGTAATCTGTCGTTAAGGGAAGGGAGAATGTGTGATCCTAGCTGCAGAATAATTTTAGTTTCGGTGGTCTTTCTGATGTATGAGTTCGGAAAACCGTCTTTGAGAACACAGACGGAGAGATTAGAGTGCTCGTGGCCATCAGAGGTGAAATGAGAAACAATGGGCTTGGAGAGATCTTTAATCTTCACAGCCCTGACATGTTCTCTGAAGCGGTCTCCGAGTCTCCTTCCTGTTTCCCCAATGTAGATGGCTGGGCATTTACTGCAAGAGATACAGTAAATAAGGTTGCTGGAGGTACAAGATGCTGTCTGGGTGATCCGGAATTGTCCTGAGGGGCCTTGAATGAGTGTGGTGGTGGCTGTGTACTTGCAGGTGATACAGCGAGCTCTTTTGCAAGGGAAAGTGCCTGGTGTGGATGGTTGCTGAGGGCGGTCAAGGGAGCTGTGAACAAGGAGGTTACGCAGATTAGGTGGTCGGCGATATGAGATGATAGGGCGATCAGAAAAGAGGGCCCCAATGGAGGGATCATCCTGTAGGATGGAAAAGTTCTGGTTAATGGTCCTGGGGATAGGAAGTGTGTTAGGGTGGTAAGGAATCACCAAAGGAATGCGGTTGTTACGGCGGGAGTTCCTGATCGGGTTGATGGTCCGGGGGGTGTTTTTGGCTCGGGCAAGGGCCCTGTCAATCACACTGCTGGGGTATCCTCTGTTGATAAAAAATGAGTACATTTCGAGGGCTTGGTTTTCGAAGTCGATGTCGTCGCTGCATAATCGTCGTAACCTAAGGAACTGTGAAAAAGGAAGAGAGTTTTTAGTGTGGTTGGGGTGAAATGAGCTGTACAGGAGGTAGCTGTGTGAATCCGTGGGTTTGTAATAAACTGAAGTGGACAGTCGGGGGTAGTTGATAGACAAGTGGATGTCTAGAAACGGAAGAGTGGTGGAAGAAATGTTAACCGTATATT
Source organism: Lepisosteus platostomus (assembly GCF_059453375.1). NCBI lineage: Eukaryota > Metazoa > Chordata > Actinopteri > Semionotiformes > Lepisosteidae > Lepisosteus > Lepisosteus platostomus. The sequence goes on along the minus strand of NC_142615.1, from coordinate 68,503,192 downwards.
TGAGGGACGGGTGGAAGTTGGTGAAATGGTGCAGGAAGAATTCAAGCTGATCGTTGGAGCATGTGGCGGCACCGACGCAGTCATCAATATATCGCTTGTAGAGGTCAGGGACATAGCCAGTGTAGGAAGCGAAGAAGCGTTCTTCTACCCACCCGACAAAAATGTTGGCATAGCTGGGTCCCATTCTGGTGCCCATGGCAACTCCACTGACCTGTTGGTAAAAAAGATTATTGAAAGAGAATGCGTTCAGTGTGAGGACCAATTCTGCAAGGCGTACCAGGGTGTGGGTGGGTGGATCAAGCACTGTGCGTTTGTCCAGCGTGTGCTTGAGGGCTGTAAGGCCGTCATTATGGGGAATGACGGTGTACAGAGATGTGATGTCCATGGTAAAAATGTGGCATTCAGTACCCTGAAATTGGAAATCATTGAAAAGTTGGAGCGCGTGGTTGGTGTCTTTGATGTGTGAGGGAAGATCTTCAACCAGCGGTCTCATGAGGCTGTCGAGAAAGGCTGAGATGTAAGTAGTTGGACAGTTACATGCTGATACGATGGGGCGTCCAGGGGTGTCTGGTTTGTGGATTTTGGGGAGGAGGTAAAATTGAGATAAGGGGGGTGGTCACTTATAAAAGAGGTATTTTACTGTTGTAATATTAATTAATGTTCAGAGTGTCCTACACCCACTGTAAGTTTGGGGTGCTTAGACTTTTAACCACACGTACTACATAGTGCAGTACATTATGCCACATTACAGGGGTGGATTTGGTTACATGTGAATTTGCCTGTTCCCTGTACTGAGTCCTCACGAATGGCGAGACTAGTCTTTAGATCCACTTGGTATAAGGGCAGGTACATTTCTTACAATACGTGCTTGTATTGTGTATTCTTCAGCGAATGTTTCATGAATAATTTAAAACACACATGAAAATGCCAACTATATGTAAAGGAAAACTTAAAATGCACAAAAAAGTTTAAAATTAATACCAAGTATGTTTCAGATTCAGGAATATCAATGAAGCCCTGTAGGGTGGTGTTACGTTGGGTGTTGTTTGTGTTGTGTATGCCTTAGAAAGCTTTTATACAGTATATGTATGGCACATTATATAAAAATAAAAAAAGTGATTATATTTATGATAAAGGCACAGGAACAATTTTTGTTGATGGTGTTGGTTGCAATTGTTAAAATATATCAAAAGCTCCAGAATGTGTATACAGTATATATTATGTTTTGGGATATTTACACATTTCTTTTACAGTGAATCTTGGATTGCAGTATATGGAGGGGAGTCTGAGAGAAAAAAATGACACCAAAGCGTGATCTTCCTTTAATTTGTTTGGGAGTGCAAAGTAAACAAACATGCAATCTTCAGGTGTGGAAAACATGTTGCCCCCTGTTGAACTCATCCCAATCGAAGGCAGAATTGGATTCCCCTGTCTTCGAATGAGACGTAAAACCGAGGTCCTGACTCTCTGTGGTCATTAAAACTTCCAGGGCACTTCTCGGAAAGAGTAGGGGTGTTACCCCAGTGTCCTGGCCAAATTTCCCATTGGCCCTTACTAATCATGGCCTCCTAATAACCCCCTTCTCTGAACTGGCTCCATCGCTCTGCTCTCCTCCCCACTGAGAGCTGATGTGTGGGGAGAGGACTGGCGCACTATGGCTGCCGTCGCATGATCCAAGTGGGGGGAGGGGATCCCCATTACCGGTGAAACGCTTTGAGTGCATATGTACAGAAAAGTGCTCTGTAAGGATCGTTTATTTTTTATAATTATTTCAATAGTTATTGTTATTGAAACATGTCCTTGTCTTCCCAGGCCTAGAGAGAACATGGCAGGAACAGCCTGGTGCTCCCGATCGTCCTGTGGGGCCGCCACGCCCCCACGCACTGCATCTCCAGCCTGCTGGTCACGGACGACCTGTCCACCACTGGCACCGGCTGCCCCGATGGACAGATCTGCCTCTGGGACCTGACCGCTGAGCTGGAAGGGAGTCTGCCGTGTTTCAGGACATCGCCGTCAGGGGTTCTCAAACTCGGCTATAGAGTCCTGTTTCAGCAATGCGATTAACACGAAGAGGCACCATTGTTAAGCGAGTGACAGGAGTGCAGCTGGGTTATACGACACGTAGCATAATCATGTAGTGAAAAGCGTTGATAACGTCAGCCCAGAGGCCGTCAGAATGAAGTGAAACAACAACCAGAGAGGGCAGGAGGGAACTGCGTTTCAAACTGAGAGCAGTGGAACAAAATGACCCAGCCGGGTTGTCCAAGACTTAGCTTCTTTCATGATACAGCTGGATAAGATCCCTGTTTCAGTTAGCTACTGATGACAGCACAGGCTAATTGGGTCGAATGGTCTACTCTCATTCGTGCCTGTCCTTATGAACATCCTACTTGCTTTCCTGAATGCAGAGTGTTCAAGGCGCCTTTCACCCTCAACGCTCTCCGAAGCCGTGTGCTGCGTTTCTTTCTTGTTGCTGAATCACACAGCCTTGGAGTCAAGAACTCATTTTAGTAGTTGCAGGTGAATGTAAGTGCAGGCGAAGGCCCTCTTTAATTCAGACCAGTGTTTCCCCCTCCTCTTGTGTGCCCACAGATCACTCCGAGGGCCCTGCTGTTTGGCCACATGGCTCCCATCCCACTCCTGTCCAAGGCCAGCCCAGGCAGCGACCAGCAGTGCACTGTTAGTGCCTCTGAGAGTGGGTGAGTACAGGCAGCCACCCGTGAAGATCCAAGATGCCACCTGGTTAGCCAGAGATCATACCAGCTCTGGCATTTCCAAACTGTTTCCTCCGGTTTTGTCCTTTTAAAGAAGGACTTTTAGTCAGCAGTTCCTCAGATGTATTGCACTCGAAAGACGAGGGCAGACAACCTTCCTTTCTTGTCACAGGCAGCTCTGTAACTGAACTACTTGGCACTCACTTGGGTTGATTAGGCACTGATTTTGATGAACATGAGAGTAGCGCTAAACCCTTTTTGCACTTACCTGCAGTTTATTTAGCTTCAAGGCCCTAGTGCTAAACCTTAATTCTGATCTCACCCTTCACCTCAGCTCATCTACTTCCCCTGCCTACAACAAACCCTTTCTTCAACTTAATCCTATCAGACAAAGACCACCTTGAAGTGAAGGAGATAAGGAGTATTAAGGAGAGATTAAAGAGCTCCCTCCTGCCGTCTCGTAGTTGTGCCTGAACGCAACTGTGGAAAGACTGAGATGACAATCTTCCCCCATTGCCTCTTGGCCTCTTGTCTTGCTTAGAAAATGCCATGTGCAAGAAACTGTCTTTGTGCTCCTCTGTCTCCATGTGCCTGTGGGATGTCAGGGATGGGAGGTGCATTGCGTTTACGAAGCTGGAAAACAGGTCAAGATCATGGGAACACCTGCGTCTTCTTTGTGAAGGGCAGATTCAGCTCATTCGGCTAAACTGGAAAATCTCTGATGGAGATTCACCCGAAGAGCAGTTTTCAAAGTCGATTCAGTCCACCGCAGCTGAATTTTGTCCTTATTATTTAGTAGTCTTCTGTTGTGGGTGCATTGTCTGGTAAGTGGTTTGGTAAACGGATTGTAAACTGATCTTTTATCTCAAAAATATTGAATGATGGTGTACTCCGACACAGAAAGCACATCACTGTGCTATTCCCCTGCGATAGTAATTTTATGAGCAGTCTATCAGATGATAAGTGAAAGCTTGTGTGGATGAAAATGACATCACACATCGTAAGTAAATCAAGCTGGCTGTTGTTAGTTGAGCTGCAGTCAGTTTGAAGGAGATTCCTAATGTGCACTGCATGTCTCATCAGTTTCTTCTTGCAGTTTCTTCTTGCGCTTTCTAGTTGTATCAGTTCACCATTGGTACCCAGCGGGAGGGAACTGCTGTGCATCGGGCATTATCTGGAAAGCCTTGTTATGGATGCCACCAGCCTGGAGGTCCTCTACTCCCTGGTGTCAAAGATAGCTCCCGACTGGATTAGCTCAATGAGCATTATCTGTTCTCATCGGACACAAGGTCAGTCGTAGTCTCCTACTGGGCCGCTGTGCAACTCCCAGGCCTGACAGGAGTATAAGATAAGCATCTTCTAGCTCTTAACATGGGACACTAAGGAGCAAATGCCAGTAGAGTGATGTTAAGGGCTCTTGCTTTTCCTCCACTGCCTCATGGGTGTACGTTAGATGCGTGTAAAAAGAGTCCTAAAAAATCAGGGGCATGACAGCAGGTTCTATGTATGCCAGCTGATGAAGAAACGAAACCACTGGAAAATTCTGAATTCTAAAATGCCTGTTAAAAGAACGAAAACTTCCACTAGCGTTCAGGAATGCTGTCTCGATCATCATTCAGGAAACTAAGTGGGAAAGCATTGATCTGAAATGATTTACTGTTGTTAAACAAAGCACAACAACACAATCATAACTACTTCATAAATGCCACACAGCATGATTAGAACTACATGCCCGACGATCACACATCAAAATAAGATTTCATAAACATACCAGGACCTCTGTTGCTGAGTGTGTTTCTTTCCTCTTTGTTCTGCAGAGGACACAGCCGGGGCTGTTCCAGTGACTGGAATATTAAAAGTCTGGATCATTACCGCTGATGTCAGTCGAATGCAGGCATGAAACTAGCAGGGAAGAAAGAACAAGGGCCAGATCTCTCTAAAACTAGAAAACGAGTCTTTGCAGTAGCATCTTGCCTCTTAAATTTCAGAATTGCATATGGAAAAATATTTAAAAGGCATACCCATAACAGAGAACTGTTTTAAAAATATTTTGAAAGTTTAAGGTCACAGGGTGGCCTGGGCGTGAGTTCTGGGGTGCTACCTGCCCAGAGTTCGCCTGGTCTCCATGTGTTTGTGTGGGTTTGCTTGGGGTGCTATACTGAGCTAATCAGTAAAAACTGGACTCCTTAGAATTGAATTTTTTTTCTATCCAAATAATTGCCAAGTATTAAAAAGATCTTTAAAATAAACAGATGCGAAAATAATTCAACTACAGCAGAATGACTGTATCTTAACTTTTCTTCTCATCCCTCATTGACCTGCAGCTGGTCTGTGGTCTCTTATGATAACTTAAAGAACCACTCTCATCCCTGCTGTTTCAACATTAGACTCTGTGCGTATACACACGCTTTTCATTTACAGGATTTGTAGATTATTGTACAAAAATCACATAATCAATAAATGCAGGACTTTGCAAGTTTGTGGTATTTAGGTATAGTACTATTTATGTGAAAACAGCCAGATTGTTCTGTAATTGTTCCAAATCGCACAAAGCAGCTGAAGTTTTCAGCATGCATACGTAAGAATTAAAATTGAGAAGCAGCTCACATTGGCGTGAAAACAATTTTCAGCACCACTGTTTATCTTCATCTCTCGTAAAACTGTTTGCCAGCAGACTTAAGTTTTACTAGTTGGGCATCACTCAGAAGGTCGGCCGGTGAGAGAGAGAGTTGGCACTCACTGGGCAGCACTGGTGGATGTGCGTGGTGGAAGTGAGGAACCAGTCTAGCCTGTGTCTTTGCGTGAGGCTTTTTCATTAAACCCCTCGCTCCCTGTTTAGAATTACACCATGTCTGTTTCTACTTGAAAATTGCTAACCAGGTGTTTTCCTCTTGCACCTTGAACGTGAAGTGTTCTGTTGGCAGCAGAAGCTTTTACTGTTTATTTTAATAAGGGTGATGGGGGGGAGCTCGTGAATGCAGCTGCCTTTGCTTGGGAGGTTGAAGTTCTGTCATGAAAGTTTTGTTTTGAATTTCCAGACCAGTTGTGTGCGAGCTGAGGTGGAGGTTAGCGCTGCTGAAATGCTCTTTCAGGAAAGCTGAGTGTTCTCCAGTCAGCTCTCTTAAAGTTTTGGTACTCGAGTGCATAAAGCTGGGGATTCACTCTTTGTTTTGGGGTTTTCTAGTCCCAGATAACTCTTCTATTTCATTGGAGTTGTTCCCAGTCAATGGTATACAGGAAGTACAGGCAGATGCATCAACTAATTTCTCTGAATGCCCATTGGAGAATAGCTCAGCGTAACTTGCTCTTTAATGTAAACCATACCTTGCAGCACAGAATTGTTTCCTGGCCGCCACTTGATTGCAGCTTTAGCAGCAGTCTTACCATCGCGTGGCCAGGCCTCAGACATTAACCAGGGGTGGGGCTGGTCAGTGTGGGGAGTGGAGACCTCTAGGCCAAACCGGGCTGCTGTTGCATTGTAGGTATCAGTGGCAGTCTTCCTTCTAGACTTGGATGAGATATAAAGATCCTGCCTGCTTGATCAGTAAAGATCCTGTAGCACTGTCCATAAGCGCAGGCATGTTGACCATTGTATTCTGGATAAAACAGCATTTTACCTTGTTTTTATTTCTGGCAGCGTTATTATTGGGCTGTTCATGGTCTTCTCTCTCTCCCTGCATTGAAAAATGACACCCTTTGTGGCGATAACCACATTAATGCTTAGGTACCCTAGTTACTTTTTCATCGTATGAAAGCAAGCAGTTTTCTGAGTGGGGCAAAAGACAGGAGTTCAGCCTTCCTACTGTTGTCTTATTTTCAGCATCCGTAAATGGATAGAAATGGAAGTGCAAAGCGCAGGTTTGATCCCATGGCAGAGAAAAACGATGGGAGTCTGGAGTGTGCAAAAGCCTCATGCTATGCTGGTCAGATTCGAACAGGACTGCCTGCATCTTGGACAGATATCTTAGCAACTAGCACTTAATGTTCTCAAAATGTTTTTTACGCTGTTGGGAAGAACTGAGGTTTTCATTGAAGGATCTATTCACATCAGGTTTTGAATTGGTTAGTAACACTCTGTGGAGCAGTTGTGTTGGGAATGTACTCTGCTGTGATGGTTCCTCTGGCTTTTCTGCTTGCAAAAGAAAATTGTGGACAATAGCTTTTCTGTTGATCGTTCTATAGTTTACAGTTTTCAATAGTATTACTACAGAATCATGTACAGCAGTACCTTTTATGATGATTTACTATTTTGAGAATGGAGACTTAGTTCAGACACCCCTTTTGAATTCTACTGTTACTGCATGTCACAAGTTATTTAAACACTTGTGATGAATGAAGTATATTTGATGCATTTTTCTGATTCAAGTTATAGAAACACAAGCCTCCAGTGAACCTTGTGAGGAAGCAGGTGTGATTGCAGACCTGGTCTGGAAGAGTTTGAGTGTTTTGGTCGCTTCAGAATGTAAACACAAATCTTATTTGCACTGTTGTGAAAGGCTCTGGTTCGTCCTAAAACAGTATTCCAACACAAAAGTCCTGTAAAGAACAACCAACATCATGCTCTTTCTGTCCTAAACTTTCTAATGGGGAAAAGTATTTGTATTCCAACTCTCCTCTGTTTTCAGTCTCGGTTGATGTTCCTGGAGATGAACCCCTTTCTGCATGGTTTTGGGTTACTGTGCGGTGCGCCAGTGGCCCTGCTTTGGAGAATAGTTGAAATGTGACCTTTGGAACAAACTGATTTGTGGTCCTGCTTTAATATAATAAAATCCTAGGTTATGAAGATTCATCTTGTAGCTGCCTGCAGTGCTTCACTTCTTAGCCACAAGAAGATAAACCTTTTAATAAAGTAACATCATTTGTGAAACAAAATCAGTGCAGACTTTCCCTAACTCTCACTGTCAGCAGTTTTTTTAGGATCTTGTCACTGAAGTCCGAGGACTATGCTGAAATGTTCTTAACTAACACTCCTCATCTCTAGTTCCGGACTGGAAATGTGAAGTGAACTGAATATGAGCCCTCCAGTCAGCTTGATGGGAGACCGGTCCCACAGACTATCACTCCTCAGGCTGTTTCCTTCTCATCCCGATACTATTACACCATCTCCTCCTGTCGGGACTCACACTGACACTTCAGACAAGGGTCAGGGGACTGTTTAGATTACAAATTCTTCTCATGGACAGTGAAGCAAGGCTGTGCTCAAGACAAGCAGCAGTGTGTTCATGGCTGGTAGGATTATCAGGGTTTGCGCCCTGTTTAGAGAAATGTAGAATCTTCCATCGTAGGATATCCAAGGTATTGATGTTGGACAAAAACTTGGTCGAATCGGACAAAGGATGTAAAATCTCTTGCCCACAAAATATATTTTCTCTAGTCACAAGACGGGATATGAGTGCAATCCACTTTTTACTTCCAGATTATAGTTTTTATGGGGTCAAGCAGAATGAGAAAAAGCAGCCAGACCAAGTTTTTTCTACCTGTTCTTTAAAACGAGCACACTGGTCTTGCTCGTTTTTCTATCATTATCGGTCCTGTTAACAAGCGGGAGGTTTATTCATTCGTCTGTTGAGATCGTTTGCGTTTTCAGCTGCTCATCTGCCCCCCGGTTGCTCGCTTCTTCTCCAGCCGAAGGGAGCCCTTTCACAAGCTGCTGGTGCCGCCTGTCTCTCGGGAGTGTCCCCGCTGTCCCGGAGCCACCTGTCTCTCGGGAGTGTCCCCGCCGCCGCAGGTCTCTCTCCTCCCGGGTATCTGTTTCTCTTGCCTCTCCGCGCTGCTCCTCCGCCTGGCGCGTCACGAACCCGGGCGCGCCGGCTCGTCCTGCGTAGGGTTGCGCTCCGGTTATCAATCCTTTCTGAAATGGGGGGGTTTCAGATGCGTTTACAGGTTTTCAAGGTGTCTTTCAAGCAGCAGCGCCTGAACGGGCGAAGCCGAGGAAAGAGGTTTCGGTCAAGCCAGTCGCTGGCGGGTCCAGTTCGTGAGGAGGCGGGTTGGAATGGACATGGACAGACACGCTGGCCACAATGGCTCTCCAGGCAGAGGATTGCTCATCCCTGGCCCTGTACCAGACAGGGGCATCTGAAGACATTGCCATTCCTTATGAACAGAGGGATGGGAATCTACAGAAATCTTCTGCACCGGAATTGGAGACTCCTGTGCCAGACACTACTTGTAAGATCCAGCTTATTGGCACTTGACTGCCCCCTGTGAGTTGGCTGGTTTAATTCCATGTATTATGAGCATCAGGACACAAGGACTTCCAAAGTGGACTGATACAGGAAATCCCAAAGTGGCAACAGAAAGGTTGGCCAAGAATCTGTTTTTATGAGTTTTATGGGTTTTATTTAGATACTGATAATTTGATAACATAAACGTCAGGGATTTAAACAATATAAACCTTACTTTTTAAAATCCCATTAGATTCCTTCTCAGAAATATTAAGTTAAAGTAAGATTTTTGTTTTTCAGCCTTTGCTAGGGAGAAGGAATCATCGATGTATTGTTCTCACATGTATATATTTTATGTATTTGTCTAAATATTTACCAGTAACAGGTACACTAATTTTGTGGTTTATGACTTTTGTGGTATTGCAGTTTCAGTAGAAGCTCTGTATTGCATTTTAAACCAGCCCCGCTCGGTGCAGATGCGCTCATGTCCACTAGATGGCGAAAGAGCCCCTTGTCTGAGCGGATCGGCCTCTCCTTGATGAACCTGCTGGTTAGTTCACGCTCGCAGGTTTCTCCTCACGAACAGATGAGAAATCTGATGCCTCATAATGTTTTATGTGCAATATTTGAATTCATGATGTTTGTTTTTTTCAGTACTGTTAAAAAACAAATCCAGAAATGTCATGTCAGATCGTTGGCGGTTTGCTGTAATATGCACACCTTGTCCCAGTGATTTTTAAACAGTATGAACTATACTACAGTTTTTACAGCTTCTCAAAAATACGTCTGTTTTATAATGAAGAAAAATCAATTCTGATCTTTAGCTTGTGAAGTCCCTAAAATATCCTAATTTTATCTAAAAAAAGCTGAGTAATACCCTGTCCTGTCAACTTATTACCTTAAAACAGAATTGGACTTCTGTGTCCCCGAGTCAATTTCAATCTGGAAAACTAGAAATTGCTTCACGTTGAGTCACGGAACAGGCTTGCAGAGACTTGATTTGAAAATGGCAGTTTAAAAAGACAGGGAAGCAATTTTAATTCCAACAGTTCATTTGTTTAGTCACTCAGTTTGCCGTTTATATGACTTTTCCTGACAGTTGTTTCGTATTTGAGCGCTTGGATTACATGGTGGTCAGGTGGGGCAAGTCTGTAAGAATTGTACTGGAGGTGGAGGCGCCATCTGGTGGTTTTCCTGCAGCACTGCAGCCTCTGTTGCCTGAATCAAAAACTGACGGTCTAAAGAACACCAAGATGTGCAATGCCCCCTAAAGTGATCTTTTATTCCAGAAGGGTCTGTGTTAGCCAGTGCGGTTACGTCTGATGTGTGGGTGCGAGAATGGAGACAGGGCGGCTCGACTGGCGTTGAACTCCGAACTCGCGCGTCTTTCCCTTTTCCCAGAGCTGGCGGTGTCCTCTCCTGTCGGCCCCCAGGAGGCTGTGCTCATGGTGACGGCCACCGCGTACATCCCCTCCCAGGGGCACCTGGGGCGCGGGTTCCCGCCACGCAGACCACCCTCGTCCAGCTGCTGCAGGGGGAGCACAGGAGGGGGTCAGAGAGACGCCGCCGGCGCTGGCGTGGGGGGGAGGGCGCTCCGTGCCAATCTCATCTAGAAATGGAGGCTAACGGAGAGAAATTCGGTTTGAAAACCGGACAGTTCAAACGTGCGTCTGTCCCAGTGCCTTTTAACCGTATTTGCTTTTTAAATTTATCTGCGTTTTACAGTTTTGAATCGCTCTCTGGGGTGCTTTGGTATGAAGGTCACTAAATACAGAACTCTATTATTTTATGTAAAACCCATGCATTGTTCATACACATAAAGTAATAGAGGAGTGTAAATGCCTGTAACAGTCGCTATGCATTCAGACTATTTAATGGGGATTTGCTGGAATTACAGCAGAACATGCAGTATATCATGCAACCACTTGTAACTGCTTCACAACAGTGCACTTTTCACAGTGAGTAGCAGAGTGCTTTTCTGATCAAGCACGTTACACATGACCTCATTAAGCTGAAAGTCCCCCCGTGATGCTGATCAGATGCTGCGAGAGAGATGTTTTCTGCCGGAGCTCCTTGCTGTTCTGCTTCCCTGCAGCCACTGAAGTGTTTCTTGGTGGTCAAGGATTCTGGGGCTGGTGAATCACCACCTGGGAGCACTGCCTGTCACTGGAGGTTGCAGTTTCCATTTAGACGCTGTTCACATCTCCACGCTGTTCAGTTTCTCTTTTTTTCCCCTCTATCCTCTTCCACTGTACAGTATTAACATCAGGTGCCAATAAATAATGTTGAATGCTCACACATCGATCCTCATCACTAGAATCATGCTTAGCAATATCAAGCTTATATATATATATAAACACGCATTTGTTCGAATCTCCGCCTTAACTCTCAAACATAACATCCATGGTTGGCCCTTTGTGTGGTCTTCTTGATAATCACGTTTTGAGAGTTTTGATTTGACTTTGGAATCCAACACACAGTCAAAGTCTGCTGTTACAGAAGAGAATCACAGCAGAACAGATATTAGTGACCACGGATGACTGGGTTGATTATGTTTTTGTTTTCATTTCAGCAGTTATTGACTAATTCCATAAACTTTCAAGTGCTGCATTTAAACCTTGTGTACAAATAGAAAAATGTACACGTCCTAACATACAAGTTAACCATTTCTATGTGCAGTTCCGTTTTCACGTCTGAAAACTAAATCAGATTTTTTTTATTGCATTAAAAATTTGTAGCATTTTGGCCTTGAGACTTATGGCAAAAAGGGAGTATTATGTACTGAGCACCAGAAGAAACATTATGTATATTTTCTTTAAAGAAAAGTAGTTTTTGGAAGTTGATTTTCTTTGGTGTCATGTTGATTAATTGATCCTTCATGACTGACTGTTAAGCACTGGAGGGACTGAGACTGTGACAGAGGCACTAAATCACCCTGTGAGGTTAGTGAGAGGGGCTTTGTGAGAAAGCCGCCTGGTCATTTGAAAAGCCAGCAGAAGGCTAAGGCACAGCTGGTCTGGCTGAGTAATTAGTGGTCACAGGGAGTGAAACTCCATGGGAGGGAAAGGAGTTGGGACAGAGGCTCCGAGTGGAATTAGCCACTCCTCCGGGCTAATTAAGAGGCTTTTGGTCTCTGGGTTGGGCTCTAGTCTGCAGGGAGGGAGAGAGGGAGATCCAGGGAGGAGTTCTCGCGAGCTGGGATGGGATTGATTCCCAGGCCAGTGAGACTCGGTAATTGAGGGAGGCTGGAGAAAGTACAGCATGGTCTGTGCTGAGGGCTGTCGCAGGTGCAGGACAGGAGAGCGGCGTGGCAGGTCACTGGCTCGGATCGGTGGGAATGGGGAACAGGCTTGGCCAGCTGGAACAGGGCGTTGGCAGCTGCAGGAGAGGGGCATCGCTTGGCACAGCTGCAGAGTGTGAGAACACAGCTGTCTTGAGAAAGCTGAGGTGCTGCTGGAAGAGGTGTTAGTGGGACCAATAGGAGGTGCTCATATTAAAGCTCCAGTATAGTGATGGGGACGCTGTAAAAAGGCGGTGTCCTTCGGGCGAGACGTAAAACCAAGGTCCCGATTCTATCTGGTCATTAAAAAGCCCAGAGAGTAGGCTGTTCCTGATGTTTGGGCCAAAACTTCATTAATCAGTTCTCCTCCACACTGATAGCTCACCCAGGTGGGACTGCACACTGGTGGGGATGGAGGGGATCCCCCTGACCTGTCGAGTGCTTTGAGTGGAGTGTCCAGAAAAGCGCTCGATACAGGATCATTATTTTCTGGAGGAAAGACCAGTGGAAGAAAGAAGACTGTACAGTTTGGGTTTGAAAGAAGAAAGACATCATTTAAAAATCTAAATGTTGAGATTGATTAGAGTTAGCATGCCCCTATAAATAATTATATCTTTATTTATTTTGGCTCGAGTGATGAGGTAGTTTTGCATGTTTGTTGTCAGAGCCAGTGAAGATCAAAAAAGGAAACAAATATTCGCCATTTGTCAAGTGACCAAAGCCCTGCTTCCATCGGCATGTTGGAGACCGGACAATGCCTGCAGGTGGTCGCTTGTCATCTTGGGTCTTCACACCCAGCAATGTCAGTTTTAGCAGGTTTTGATTTATTAATATGGGATTAAATGTACAATGCAAAATATAAACACAATACTGAGAAAAAGGATCCCATGTTTTTCATCTCTAAATTTATATCTTCTCCCTCCAACACCCCCCCCCAAGATGATAGTCTATGCCCTATTCCTCATATTCACCCAATTCATCACACTCAGGAAACTTGGAGAGAAATCGGACTCAATGAGTGAATGACACTGGTGACCAGCGCTATTATGTCATCAGCTGCCACTTTCCAAGACCTTCCAAGTTCCTCCACCGGCATTGTGGACCTGGCAGAGCAAAAGACAGTTCTGAAATCCTAAAATACAAGGTCCTGTTGGCACTGGCAAACACGGTCCCCCTCTGATGGGCCACAGCCTAGATCGATGATGAGATCTGAGTGTTAGGGCCTTGGCAGGAGAGGCCAGCTCCTACTGAACTCAACATGTAGAGACTGATGTTGACCTGACTGCACTGTGCAGTTCCCAGCCCTCCCACGGTGCTACAGCTTATTTGCCAACTTTCCTTCGGGACAACACATCCTCAGCGGTACTGTGCCACTTGCTGTGCTTTTTACTCTCCAGAGCTGAGACCCGTTGAACACTTGTTCTGAGACTTTCTGACTTAGAGACCATTGAACAGGCATCTACCTGTCCAGGTTCTACAGAAGGAACGGAAGAGTATCCCACAAGACAGCACGTGCAGCCAGGTGCAGTTCTTACACTGTGGGTGTAAAGTTTGTGTTGTATCTAACGGTTTCCACACATTAGTAGTCTGCCACTTCCACCGAAGGTACCCTGGTGGATCAGTCATTTTGATAGCCGATTTTAAAATGTGTCATGAATTTGCCCATCATTTCTGCTCAGTAATATATCGGTGCACAAAAGATCACACACTGAACACAGTTCTGTCCCACTGTGATCACACACCGAACACACTACTACGCCACTGTGATCACACACCGAGCACACTACTGCGCCACTGGGATCACTCACTGAGCACACTACTGCGCCACTGGGATCACTCACCGAGCACACTACTGCGCCACCGGGATCACACACCGAACACACTACTGCGCCACCGGGATCACACACCGAGCACAGTACTGTCCCCCTGGGATCACACACCGAGCACAGTACTGTCCCCCTGGGATCACACACCGAGCACAGTACTGTGCCACTGTGATCACACACCGAACACAGTACTGTGCCACTGTGATCACACACCGAACACAGTACTGTGCCACTGTGATCACACACCGAACACAGTACTGTGCCACTGTGATCACACACCGAACACAGTACTGTGCCACTGTGATCACACACCGAGCACAGTACTGTGCCGCTGGGATCACACACTGAACACAGTACTGTGCCACTCTGGTCACACACTGAGCACAGTACTGTGCCGCTCTGATGACACACAGAGCACAGTACTGTGCCGCTCTGATGACACACAGAGCACAGTACTGTGCCACTCTGGTCACACACTAAACACTAGAGTCCCACGCTGAACACAATACTGTCCCACTGTGACAACACGCCGAAAACAGTACTGTGCCACTGGGATCACACGCCAAACACAGTACTGTACCCCTCTGATGACACACTGAACACTGTACTGTCCCCCTGTGATCACACACTGAACACAGCACTGTGCCACTGTGATCACACACTGAACACAGCACTGTGCCACTGTGATCAGACACCGAACACACTACTATGCCACTGTGATTACTCACTGAACACAATACTGTCCCCTTTTAGTTGACACACTGAACACAGTACTGTCCCCCACTGATGACACAGTGAACACTGTACTGTCCCACTGTGATCACACACAGAACACAGTACTGTCCCATTTTAGTTGACACACTCAACACAGTACTGTGCCACGGTGATGACACACTGAACACAGTACTGTTCCACGGTGATGACACACTGAACACAGTACTGCCCCCCTCTGATGACAGTACTGTCCCACTGTGACAACACGCTAAACACAGTACTGTCCTACTCTGATCACACACTGAACACAGTTCTGTCCCACTGTGTCTGTATGAACCCCTGTCTCTCTCAGTGCAGTGTTCATGTACTGGAGTGTCTAATCAGCGTGTCTGTATGAACCCCTCTCTCTCTCAGTGCAGTGTTCATGTCCTGGAGTGTCCAGTCAGTGTGTCTGTATGAACCCCTCTCTCTCTCAGTGCAGTGTTCATGTCCTGGAGTGTCCAGTCCGTGTGTCTGTATGAACCCCTCTCTCTCTCAGTGCAGTGTTCATGTCCTGGAGTGTCCAGTCTGTGTGTCTGTATGAACCCCTCTCTCTCTCTCAGTGCAGTGTTCATGTACTGGAGTGTCCAGTCAGTGTGTCTGTATGAACCCCTCTCTCTCTCAGTGCAGTGTTCATGTACTGGAGTGTCCAGTCAGTGTGTGTGTATGAACCCCCCTCTCTCTCAGTGCAGTGTTCATGTACTGGAGTGTCCAGTCAGTGTGTGTGTATGAACCCCCCTCTCTCTCAGTGCAGTGTTCATGTACTGGAGTGTCCAGTCAGTGTGTGTGTATGAACCCCCCTCTCTCTCAGTGCAGTGTTCATGTACTGGAGTGTCCAGTCAGTGTGTGTGTATGAACCCCCCTCTCTCTCAGTGCAGTGTTCATGTACTGGAGTGTCCAGTCAGTGTGTCTGTATGAACCCCTCTCTCTCTCAGTGCAGTGTTCATGTACTGGAGTGTCCAGTCAGTGTGTCTGTATGAACCCCTCTCTCTCAGTGCAGTGTTCATGTACTCTCTCTCTCAGTGTTAATATGAGATGTGTCTCTCTCTCCAGCTACACCTCTCTGATCTCCATGGCCTGCCAGATCTCCTCCGGGATGAAGTTCCTGGCCTCCCTGAACTTTGTGCACCGGGACCTGGCGACCCGGAACTGCCTGGTGGGGGAGGGCGGCGCCATCAAGATCGCTGACTTCGGCATGAGCCGCAACCTGTACGCCGGCGACTACTACCGCATCCAGGGCCGCGCGGTGCTGCCCATCCGCTGGATGGCCTGGGAGTGCATCCTCATGGTACGTCTCCCGTCGGGGTCCCCCACGCCCCCGGACTGGGGTCACTGCTGCTGGGGTGACCTCCTGCTACAGCATCGCCTGAGCACTGGGGGTACCCTCCGATGTGGGGGCGTTCGGGGTGACCCTGTGTGTCTGTGTGTGGGGGCGATTGTGCATCTGTTTGTGGGGGCATTCAGGGTGACCCTCTGTGTCTGTGTGTGGGTGCGGCCCTGTGCGTCTGTGTGTGTGGGTGCGTTCTGGGTGACCCTGTGCGTCTCTGTGTGGGGGTGTTGGGGGTGACCCCATGTGTCTGTGTCCCCAGGGGAAGTTCACCACGGCCAGCGATGTGTGGGCATTCGGGGTGACCCTCTGGGAGATGCTGAGGCTGTGTAAGGAGCAGCCCTACGCCTCCATGACAGATGAGCTGGTGATCGAGAACGCTGGAGAGTTCTTCAGAGACCAGGGCAAGCAGGTAACAGCCACACCTGGCCAGGAGTACCTGTACCTGTCTCTCTCTCATGTCCTGCAGGCTAACCTGTCTCTCTCCAGGTGTACCTGTTGTACAGACTGACCTGTCTCTCTCCTGTCTCCTGTCCTGCAGGCTGACCAATCTCTCTCTCTCCTCTCTCCTGTCCTGCAGGCTGACCCATCTCTCTCTCTCTCTCCTGTCCTGTAGGCTGACCCGTCTCTCTCCTCTCTCTGCTCTCTCCTGTCCTGCAGACTCACCCCTCTCTCTGCTCTCTCCTGTCCCCAGGTGTACCTGTCCCGGCCGGAGGTGTGTCCGCAGGGCCTGTACGAGCTGATGCTGAGCTGCTGGAGCCGGGAGTCCAGGGAGCGGCCGTCCTTCCCAGTTCGCTCCTGATCAATTCACTGTGACTGGCCCAGGTCAGTATCTCCATGTGATCAATCACTACTGATCCATTCACTGTGACTGGCCCAGGTCAGTATCTCCATGTGATCGATCACTCCTGATCAATTCACTGTGACTGGCCCAGGTCAGTACACTGTCCAGTCCTGTTAGACCAGGTGGACAGCTGTTCTGGTGGTTCAGGTCCAGTCTATCTGGTCCAGTGGTTCAGGTCCGGTCCTGTTAGACCAGGAGGACAGTTTTGGGGTACCGGCTCCTCGTCTCTGCGCCCCGGTGTGCAGGAGAGACGCGTCAAACACCGTCCACAGGGGGCGCCGCTGTGCTGTATCGCACCTCCAGCTACAGGGGGCGCTGCTGTGCAGAGCAGGACAGGAGCAGGTGGAGTCAGTCCAGGGTGTTCTGGGGGACGGGGGGCTCGGCCGGCCAGCGTTGAGGTTTAGGGGTGAGGGCGGCGGGGCAGGGGTGTGAATACTACCCCAGGGGCGTGGGCGCTGTAGGTACTGCTGTCGTGACACACTGGATGTCTGTGTTTTTTTCCTTCTTCTTCGCCGACTACTAATGTTGTACATAGCGTACGGGACAGATTGCTACACTAATATATGGAGACGTTGGTGCGTTCCCCGTCTGCGGTCCTCGCGCTGCCTCAGGGCGGCGCTGGCATGTCGAAGGCTCTCGGGTTCGTCTGGTTCTTGTCGTGAATCTTTTTGTAGAAGTTTTAATAAAGTAACATTTTCAGATAACTGGGTGTCCTGTTCTGCTTTCTGCATCCCGAGTGATCGACTGCCCCTGCTGCTGCCTGGAAGTCATCAGTTAAAGGGTATCTGCTTCAACAACAGGGCTGTGCGGCTTGTTCCCCACCCCCGCCCCTCTCTGTGTACAGCAGTGTCTCCGGTATCAGCTTCAACACTGGCTGGGTACAGAGAAGGGAGAACTGGCGAGGAGCGTGGCTCCGATCTTATCCTTGATCCAATCATGGCTCTAATTCCTGTAATTTATGAGAGAGCACAATCACAAAGCGCCTAAAACTGTACAACTCTAAGGTTTAGAAAACGTTTTTACAGAAGCTATCCAGACAGTTTGGGGTCATGCGTTCGTTTGAACCAGCTGGGGATTCTGTATGACTCTGACAGACACACTGATTCCAGGTGAGAGATTCACACTGAGGTGACCTGTCTCCAGCTGTATGACCCTGACAGACACACTGATTCCAGGTGAGAGACTCACACTGAGGTGACCTGTCTTTCAGCTCTATGACAGATTCCAGGTGAGAGCTATACTGAGCTGAGCTGTATGAGCCCTCTTTAGATTCTGATAAGTTTTCTCTACACATCAAAGACGCAGCTCCTTCAATGTCTCCCTCTCCACACTCTGCAGATCGCTACTGAATCCTATTGGTTGCCATGCTGCCTGATAGTCTGGCTCCTTCCTAGGACTTGTGCTCCTCTTGCGTCATCAGGCACTGTACCCCCACGTTCACAGTCCTTGGTGTTCCCAGAGACAGAGTGTCAATGATAAGGTCACTTCCTCCCCAGCTTCCAGTCATACCCATCTGGCTCCAGTCTGGTGTAGTGTCGTCCCCTAGCGTTAACCCACAGTGGACACTCCATCTGGGTCCGTTCTGGTGCAGTGTCGTCCCCTAGTGTTAACTCACATTGGAACCTCCATCTGGCTCCAGTCTGGTGGCGTGTCGCCCCCTAGCGTTAACCCACAGTGGACACTCCATCTGGCTCCAGTCTGGTACAGTGTCATCCCCTAGCGTTAACCCACAGTGGACACTCCATCTGGCTCCAGTCTGGTGCAGTGTCGTCCCCTAGCGTTAACCCACAGTGGACACTCCATCTGGCTCCAGTATCGTCCCCTAGCGTTAACCCACAGTGGAACCTCCATCTAGGTCCGTTCTGGTGCAGTGTCGTCCCCTAGCGTTAACCCACAGTGGACACTCCATCTGGCTCCAGTCTGGTGCAGTGTCGTCCCCTAGCGTTAACCCACAGTGGAACCTCCATCTGGCTCCAGTCTGGTGCCGTGTCGTCCCCTAGCGTTAACCCACAGTGGACACTCCATCTGGCTCCAGTCTGGTGTCGTGTCGTCCCCTAGCGTTAACCCACAGTGGAACCTCCATCTGGCTCCAGTCTGGTGTCGTGTCGTCCCCTAGCGTTAACCCACAGTGGACACTCCATCTGGCTCCAGTCTGGTGTCGTGTCGTCCCCTAGCGTTAACCCACAGTGGAACCTCCATCTGGCTCCAGTCTGGTGTCGTGTCGTCCCCTAGCGTTAACCCACAGTGGAAACTCCGACTGGCTCCAGTCTGGTGCAGTGTCGTCACCTAGCGTTAACCCACAGTGGACACTCCATCTGGCTCCAGTCTGGTGCAGTGTCGTCCCCTAGCGTTAACCCACAGTGGACACTCCATCTGGCTCCAGTCTGGTGCAGTGTCGTCCCCTAGCGTTAACCCACAGTGGACACTCCGACTGGCTCCAGTCTGGTGCAGTGTCGTCCCCTAGCGTTAACCCACAGTGGACACTCCATCTGGCTCCAGTCTGGTGCAGTGTCGTCCCCTAGCGTTAACCCACAGTGGACACTCCATCTGGCTCCAGACTGGTGCAGTGTCGTCCCCTAGCGTTAACCCACAGTGGACACTCCATCTGGCTCCAGTCTGGTGCAGTGTCGTCCTCTAGCGTTAACCCACAGTGGGCACTCCATCTGGCTCCAGACTGGTGCAGTGTCGTCCCCTAGCGTTAACCCACAGTGGACACTCCATCTGGCTCCAGTCTGGTGCAGTGTCGCCCCCTAGCATTAACCCACAGTGGACACTCCGTCTGGCTCCAGTCTGGTGCAGCGTCGTCCCCTAGCGTTAACCCACAGTGGACACTCCATCTGGCTCCAGTCTGGGGTCGTGTCGTCCCCTAGTGTTAACCCACAGTGGAAACTCCGACTGGTTCCCATCGCTCTGGCCGGCGTTTGTTTTTTATCCTCGTTGTTTCAGTCGTGACAAAAGGACCAGAAGAACTGGACGCTTGCATTGAAGCCCGATCCCACTGAAGCTGCTCCAAGTTCCTCATTCTTATCACTCGTTATTAAATCCTTCTGTTCACCACGTGGAATCAGCAAGCAGTCACCCGTCATCTGTTCCTATGTCTGGCGTCGGGCAGCCCAAATCTCCCGTCTGCCCTTCAGGCAATGTGAATCTCAGACGCTCCCATCACACCCTCGATCAGTGATCAGTGATTAAATGCTTGTGAATAACCCAATGGGCCTGTTGAACCAAAATCTCTCACTGGAGGGCTGCATCAGTGGTGGGGCTTCAGCCTCATCCTCGTGGTCAGGATGCCTCGCCTTGCGCTTATATCTCTGTCACATTGATTATGATTTATAATAATGTGATAATGTTGCTTTATTGACCCTATACAATTTCTTGCATTAGCTTGCTCTCCATGAGACAGATACACAGACAGGGAGAGAAGCTGGGGGTCAGAGTGCAGGGTCAGACATTGGACAGCGCCCCTGGAGCAGTTGGGGTGAAGGGCCTTGCTCAGGGGCCCAATGGAGTAGGATTCCTCTGCTGGCTGCGGGATTTGAACCGGCAACCTTCCAGCCACAGGAACAGATCCTCAGCCACAGAGCCACCGCTCCGCCCCAGAAGAGTACTGACATTCCCTGACCAGGAATCGAACCCGGGCCGCGGCGGTGAGAGCGCCGAATCCTGACCACGAGACCACCAGGGACACTACAGCGACACTTGACTGCATAGCTGAAAGATCACTCCCTGTAGCGCAACAAGCTTGCAAAGCCCCATTAACACTTCTTCTATTTCGTGTCTCCCCGCAGGAATCACGTTATGGGACGCCGAGACGCTGCAGAAAGACATCGACGTGCGTCCTCAGCCGAACACAGATTTCCAGATCATTGCGTCCGACTCCACGGAGGACAAGGCGTCCGCTCTGAATGTGGAGGCCTCCCTGGAGGTGAGCTTCCTCTGTGGGCTGGTCTCGGTGAAGGGCTCGGCGAGTTACCTGAACGACAAGAAGACCTCGAAGAAGCAGTCGCGGGTCACCCTGCAGTACCGCACCACCACGTGCTTCGAGCAGCTCACCATGGACCGCTGAGGAGCCAGAAACGTACAGCACAGCAACGTCTTCCAGGAGGGGTCGGCCACGCACGTCGTCACGGCAGTGCTGTACGGCGCGCAGGCCTTCTTCGTCTTCGACCGGGAGGTTTCGGCAGAGGAGAAGCAGCAGGACGTCCAGGGCAGTCTGCACGCGGTGATAAAGATGATCCCGTGTGTGTCGATCGAAGGCGAAGCCTCCCTCAGAATGACGGACGAGGAACGCCAGCAGGCGGACAAGTTCAACTGCAATTTCTACGGGGATTTTGCTCTGGAAAAGAATCCGGTGACGTTCCATGACGCCATCAAGGTCTATTCATCTCTCCCACACCTGCTTGGAAAAGACGGAGAGCACACCGTGCCCATGAAAGTCTGGCTTTACCCACTGACAAAACTGGACTCCCAGGCTGCCACAATCGTCAGGCAAATCAGCATCGGGTTAGTTCGCCGATCGCAGCGTATTTTAGACGAAATGGATGATTATATCGCGCGGTGCCAAGACCTGATGAAAGACGCGATTGCGATCCAGTTTCCAGAGATGAACCAGAAACTCCTGCGGTTTAAAGACCTGTGTGTGGAGTACAAGCTGGCCTTTCAGAGATCTCTGGCCAGGATGCTGCCGGTCATCCGCGGAGGAAGAGGGCTCGTCGACCTCCTGAGCGGGAGAGAGCGCTCCTCCTTCCGAAACACCCTGCTCGCGCAGTTCCTGGAAGACAAGGAGCGGGAGCTGAACGTGCTGAGATCTTACCTGCAGATCACGAGCGACGTCACCGTGGCCCCCTCCAGCAGTGACCTGGACCAAGTCGTGCTCGATTCGGCGAACGAGTACGTGGTGTGCTTTGTGTTTACATCGCTGAAGCAAAGGGAGCAATACCTAAACATCTTGGAAAGCTATCTGACCTCCTCCGAACGAGGGACGGGTGAAGAGCTAGCTCCTGATCTCGAGCCAGAGGGAAGACGGGGAAAATGGTTCAGGTCAGGGGAAGTCACAGCCCTGACGCGGGAGAACATCAGACTATTCCTAGACTTCAGGAGAGAGAACAAAGGCAGACCGAACAAGATCTGTATGGCGTCAATCGAAGACGAGGTCAACATCGGATCTTCCGTTTCCCTCTTCGAAAGGGGGGCTCTGGGCAGCAAGCACTTCAAGCTGCCTTCCCAGCCGGGGGTACCGGCCGTGCTGACAACTCTGCACGACTCCGTCCAGCTGGCGTTCCGCCCGCCGAAGTACGGCGCCGGCGAGATCGTGAGGTATCGGGTTCTGTACCAGAAGCCGGGCGACTCAGCTTGGGGGGAAGTGGACACCGATGACAACAAGCCAGAGTTCACCGTGTCGGGGCTGGACCTGAACGCTTCGTATCGATTCGGCTGCCGGGCGGTTTGCAAACCCGGAGTCGGCTGTGACAGCGACGCAACTCCTTCCTGCAAGACGCTTCCTTCAGCCCCCCAGAGCTCCTCCGCAGAAATCAACAGGACCAAACTCCATGACGGTCACCTGGGACATGCCCACCTCTGTGGGACAGGGAGTCAGCGTTACTTCCTACGAAGTTGCATACAGAGAGGTCTTCAAGGGGGCAACGGACGAGCAAGACAGCAAAACATGGACGAAGCTCAAAGCTAGAGGGAGGGTGTGCACTCTGGAGAACCTAAGGGGAAGGAAGTTCCTACATCATCCGGGTTTATTCCGACTGTGGCAAAGAAGGCAAGAGTCCACCGAGCCCCGAGACTCCAATAACAATCCCGAAGGACAGCAGAGTCAAGTCAGGGGACGTCAGTCGTGTTAAAGTACAGAGCGACCACTTCCTAAACTTCTCCACTTTGATAGAGTGCGGGCAGCCTTCCTTATACAGGCTGTCGCTGGAACAGGAGCCCACCGACGAGCAGCATTTCCAACGCTTCGCGTTCGGCAGGAAAGTAGAAGAAGGGAACAATAAGGTCATCATCCTTCTGGGGGCCACGGGGGCAGGGAAGACCACCCTCATCAACGCGATGATCAATTACATCAAGCTGATCCACGAGGAGACCAACCGCTCGCAGGCGGAGAGTCAGCCCTCCATCGTGACGTCCTACGAGCTCCACAACCAGAAGGGATTCCTCGTCCCCTACTCCCTCACGGTCATCGACATCCCGGGGTTCGGAGACACGCGGGGACTCTCTCAGGACAAGCTTATCACAGAGCAGGTGAAGCGTGGACCACACCGATGCCGTGTGCTTCTTGGTCCAGGCGTCCTGCAGGACACTGAACATGTTCCACACCGGCCGAGAACTCCTGCAGGACACTGAACACGTTCCACATCCTGCTACGACTGAGATGATTTAATGTCCACAGGGGAAAGTGTGGTTATAGATTATAAAGACCGCAGGACACCTCAGGGTTTGCAGACACAATGGTCAGACGAGAGAAGGCAGCGCTGCCTTTCCTGACCACATCTCCTTAGCAGAAGATCTGAACACAGATCAAACGCTTCTAAAGAAAAGCCGCTTCAAGAACAGTTCTCAACACGTCAGTGTGAATTTCAAATTGCATTTCAATGTTTTCTGTCTGGCGTCTGTACTTGGTAGATCCATACGCCAGTGAAAAATTAAAAATACCTTTCCTCTGAGTGACCTGTCGTGCTCTATTTCTGGGTGACCTTGGACATCATCCATCTCTACGAACGGTGTTGACTTCTGACTATTCTTGTGCACTCTCTCTCACCTGTATATAAAAGCACACTTCAGTCACCTGCAGGCGCGAGGCCCTGCTGACGAGAGACGCTCTGGTCCTTACCTTGGTGGTGGTGGAGGGGAGTCCTCATTCTGTAAAGCGCGTTGAGTGGAGAAAAGTGCTATGTAAGTGTAAGCAATTATTAATTTTACACAATTTCACCTAACACCCCCAAAGCTCAATGATAAAAAGACACTTACACAATTTCACCACAAAGCCCCCGAGCTCAATGATAAAAAGACACTTACACAATTTCACCACAAAGCCCCCAAGTTCTATGATAGACACTTTCACACAATTTCTCCACAAACCCCCCGAGCTCAATGATAAAAAGACATTTTTACAGAATTTCACCACAAAGCCCCCGAGCTCAATGATAAAAAGACACTTACACAATTTCACCACAAAGCCCCCAAGTTCTATGATAGACATTTTTACACAATTTCACCACAAAGCCCCCAAGCTCAATGATAAAAAGACACTTTTACACAATTTCACCTCAAACCCCCCGAGCTCAATGATAAAGACACTTTTACACAATTTTACCCCAAACCTCTGAGCTCAATGATAAAGAAACTTTTACACAATTGTAACACAAAGCCCCTGAGCTCAATGATAAAAAGACACGTTTACACAATTTGACCTCAAACACCCCGAGCTCAACGATAAAGACACTTTTACACAATTTCACCACAAAGCCCCCGAGCTCAACAATAACAAGTATTTTACACAATTTTACCTCAATGATAAAAAGACACTTTTACACAATTTGACCTCAAACCCCCCGAGCTCAATGATAAAGACACATTTACACAATTTCACCACAACCCCCTTGAGCACGATGATAAAAAGACACTTAGACAATTTCACCACAAACCCCCGAGCACAATGATAAAAAGACATTTTACACAATTTCACCACAAAGCCCCCAAGTTCTATAATAGACACTTGACACAATTTTACCTCAAACCCCCCCCGAGCTCAATGATAAAGACACTTTTACACAATTTTACAATGACAAGGACTTTTATACAATTTCACCTCAAACCCCCCGTGCTCAATGATAAACAGACACTTTTACACAATTTTACCTGAAACACCATGAGCTGAATGATAAAAACACACACTTATATCACCACTTACCTTGGTGGTGGTGGAGGGGAGTCCTCATTCTGTAAAGTACGTAGAGTGGAGTGTCCAGAAAAGCACTATATAAGTGTAAGGAATTATTAATATTACACAATTTCACCACAAACCCCCCAAAGCTCATTGATAAAAAGACACTTTTACAGAATTTCACCACAAACCCCCAGAGCACAGTGAAAGACACTTTTACACAACTTTACCACAAACCCCTCGAACTCAATGACACTTTTATACAATTTTACCACAAACCCTCTGAGCTCAAAGATAGACACTTTTACACAATTTCACCACAACCCCCTCGAGCTCAATGATAGACACTTTTACACAATTTCACCACAAACACCCTGAGCTCAATGATCAAGACACTTATACACAATTTCACCTCAAACCCCTCAACCTCAATGATAAAAACACCTGTACACAATGATAAGACTTTTACACAACTTTATCACAAACCACCCGAGCACAATGATAAACAGACACTTTTATACAATTTCACCTCAAACCCCCTGAGCTCAAGGATAAAACGATTTTTGCACAATTTTATCTTCAACACACACATCACATTCTCTCCACTGCACATATCATTTCCATACCTCCTCCCTCCTCATCCAATTTCTCTGGTTCCCTTCTCTCCAGCTTCTCTCTTCTTGACTCAGCATCCCTCAACAAACTAGTTACACGCATGAAACCCACCACATCTATTTTAGATCCCATTCCCACCACTTTATTCCAGTCCTGTTCTTCTCTCTGTCCCATTGTCCTCAATATTATACATGAATCCATGAGCACTGGTGTTGTACCAACAGTCCTCAAAACTGCTGCCATTACCCCCTTGCCAAAAAAGCTTAACATGGCTCTCAACAATCTTAATTTTCACCCCATCTCCAACTGACCCTTTCTTCCTAAAAGTCTAGAACGTGCTGTCACACTCCAGTTACATCACCACCGATCATCTAATAGCTTCTGATTCTGGTTCTCTCTCTATACTCATCCTTCTTGATCTCAGTGCTGCTTCTGACACTGTTGACCATGACATCTTACTTTCTCGTCCTGAGACTGTTTGGAGTTTCTGACACTGCCCTCAAATGGTTCAAATCTTACCTCACCGATCGCTTTGTCTCTCTCAATGGGTACAGGTCTGAAATTGGTCTTGTCAAGTCTGGTGTTCCTCAGGGCTCAATACGGAGCCCCTTGCTCTTCAGCATTTACATGTTCCTACTTGGTCAGCTTTTAAGATCACATGGCCTCAGCTTTCATTTTTACGCTGATGATACTCAACTATCCATCCATTCCAGACCTGACACTGATGTGGCTGTCTCTATTCTAATTGCATCTCTGACGTAAAAAGTTGGATGACTCAAAGCGTCCTTCATCTTAACTGCGACAAGACTGAAGTCATGCTTATTGGCACCCCCCATCAACTTCGTAAAGCCAGTCCTGTAACCCTGTCTGTAGATGGCTCTGTACTTGAGCTTCAATCAAAACTGAAAACCTTGGAGTTATATTCGATTCTGGCTTAACATTCGACCCACATGTGCTGCATATCGTCAAAACATGTTTTTTCACCTTAGAAATATCGCTAGACTACCCCCTATGCTATCATTAACTGTGGCTGAAAAGCTGATCAACATATTTGTATTCTCTCAAATTGACTACTGTAATGCTCTACTTGCATGGGGTATCAAAATATACTCTGAACAAACTGCAGTCTGTCCAAACCTCAGCAGCCAGAATCCTGACCAGCAATCAGGTGATGGAGACTGTGCTGCTCTGCTCTTCCTCTGGTGATCTACAGGCTGCATTTCTCTCGCTGTGACCCTGTGGGTCCAGTCAGTGCGTCATTACGCAGCGATGAGAAACCGCAGGTTTAAAAAGAGAGAAAGAGCTCACTGATTAATACCACTGGACATTAATACAGTGACAGAGAGAAGCTCAGATCACACAGCAGGATCTCACACCCGGGGACTGATCTGGGATCTGGGACGGTCGAGTGTGAATTGTGGGGCTCTAGCTGTGCTGAACAGCTCTTGAGCACACTGGAGTCTCTCAGTGACAAGACCACGGGCCTCTTTCCTCCCCTACATCCTCAGAGTAGAACAGAATTGATGACTGTGCTAAACTGAATATTATTGATGACTAAGAGTTCATGCCAACACCTAACTTTCTTAACGCGAGAAATACCGCTCAACACGGCTCCGTGTGAAAAACCCGTCGATCACCAGAGGGAGCAGGACAGCGCAGCCTCCAGTCACCCAGAGGAATAGATGTGAAATGAAAGGACACAGGAAGGGCTTCAGAAACAGACAAGGCTTTATTCTCTCGCCCACGCTGGAGCCATCAGAAGCTGGTTACAGTAACGGTCAGCAAGTCCAAGCGACTCGTTACAATTACACGGCCGTTTGGCCGCGGTGAACGTGGATTCTGTCTGGCACGGCCAGATTGTGAAAAATAACTATTTCATGAAACACGCGTTTCATTTTAATCAAGATGGGGGCAAGGGGGTCTTCTCTGTGACCCTCCCTTAGAAAATAAACTAAAAATCAGACCATCTCCAGACACTCACAACAGACATATCAGAAAACACTGACATACTGTGAGTGTCTGGAGACTGTATCTGAGTTTTAGTTTTTGGCCGGACCACTCCCCCATCCTCACACACACCCCCACTGCGTCACACCACATAACCGCCGGCAGACCTCGCCAGTGCCCGGCCCCTCCGCCGCATCAAACAGACACTTTTACCTCAAACACCCTCTATCAAACAATGATAAAAAACTATTTTACACAATTTCACCTCAATGATAAAAAACACTTTTACACAATTTAACAATGATAAAGACAATTTTACAATAAGACACTTTTACATAATTTTACTCGAACCCCCTGAGCTCAATGATAAAGACACTTTTTACACAATCAATAATAAAAAGACACGTTTACAATATTTTACAATGATAAACCGATATTTTACGCAGTTTCACCACAAACCCGTCAAGCTCAATGATAGACACTTTTACACAATTTTACCTCAAACCCGTCGACCTCGAAGATAAACAGACACTTTTGACACAATTTTACCTCAAACCCGTCGAGCTCAATGATCAACCGACACTTTTGACACAATTTTACCTCAAACCCGTCGAGCTCAATGATCAACCGACACTTTTGACACAATTTTACCTCAAACCCGTCGAGCACAATGATAAAAATACACTTTTGACACAATTTTACCTCAAACCCGTCGAGCTCAATGATAAAGAGACACTTTTGACAATTTGACCTCAAACCCGTCGAGCTCAATGATACAGACACACTTTTACACAATTTCACCACAGACATTTTCTCACTCCTATGACTGTTTTCTCATCAGCCTGAGGACTGAACGATTTCAATGAAGAAACGGAGGGACAAGTCGCCACTCACCGCCACAGCCCGGGAAACATCTTCCGTCTCCAACACGAACAGCAAACGTCCTCTCGGTGCGCAGAAACGTCCAGAAACGCGTTGACTTTGGACTCAGTCAAGTTTAACAGGTGTATAAACGTGCTGAAGAGCCCCAGACTGGCGAAAACTCTGTCAGACCGATTATACTGACGCAGTATTATATTATATTAGCGTTACAATACTGATATCATATGATATTGATGACACTGACGCAAACGCACACTTTTCCACTCCTTTGACGCCGATATCTACGTCCGTGAAGAACAAACTGCTGCTCTAGACGACATTATATTTAAAACACACGAATTGAGTGATTGAAACGTGTTCAAACCGCGGTTGACCTGTGGCTTCAGCTCGGCGACGCAGAGACACGGCGTCCATGAGGGTGGGAAAGAAGAAAGCTTGTATATTCTAATAAAAAGCTGACAAAAAACAATTATTAATGATAAAATAAGGTCAAACTCGGGAAACCGCGGCGGGGCAGGAGCCCTCAAGGCGGGAAAGGCGGGAAGCGCGACCGTTAGGAATTCAAACTTCAAACGAGACGCGCACCTGCCCCGAGTTCTCGCAGGGACCGCCCCCCTGTCCCCTCTCAGCCAATGGGCTTCCACCACGGTGGAGTGACGTCCCGCCTCAGCCCTCTCCTCCAATGGACATAAGGGACACTCGAGTGACGCTCTCGGGAGCCCTCCTCCCCGGGCAGGGCTGTTATAAGCCCTCTGAGTGACTGACCCAGGGTTCACAAGCTGCCCAGGAGGCTCTACTGTACACAGAGAGGGGTGGGAGGGGGGAACAAGCCGATACCCTGGCTCCCCTCAGGAAACTGCTGATGAAGCCGGGATCAATTAACGACCGACTAATTAACGAGCGAGTTGAACCCTGTGGGTGTCATTCCCAGTGTGGCCCAGCAGAGGGCGCTGAAGGGCTGCAGGTGGTGGCACCCCCCCTCTCAGTAAAATGACACCTGCCCGTCTCTGCCCACCTACTGCGGGCTCTTTCAGTTCTGACCCGGTTTAAATCTGGTTGATCCAGCTCGTGGCTCCCTGGTTTGGTCCCGACAGAGTGGACCGGGTCGAGACAGCAGGACCGTCAGGCTGCGCTGTTGATCTCAAACCGTCAGGAAGGATAGCGGTCATTTCACACAGACACCAGCACCAGCAACTGCCAACAGAAACACGCAGACTCCACACACACAGACACCAGCACCAGCGACCCCCAGCAGGAACACACAGACTCCACACACACAGACACCAGTACCAGCGACCCCCAGCAGGAACACACAGACTCCACACACACAGACACCAGCGACCCCCAGCAGGAACACACAGACTCCACACACACAGACACCAGCGACCCCCAGCAGGAACACGCAGACTCCACACACACAGACACCAGCGACTCCCAGCAGGAACACGCAGACTCCACACTCACAGACACCAGCACCAGCGACCCCCAGCAGGAACACGCAGACTCCACACACACAGACACCAGCGACCCCCCAGCAGGAACACACAGACTCCACACACACAGACACCAGCACCAGCGACCCCCAGCAGGAACACGCAGACTCCACACACACAGACACCAGCGCCAGCGACCCCCAGCAGGAACACACAGACACCACACACACAGACACCAGCACCAGAGACCCCCAGCAGGAACACACAGACTCCACATTTGCTCCTCTGACACAGTTTCACTCATTTGTCCTCGCCGCCTGGCTCAGGGGACGAGTGAGGACAGATTCAGGAAAAGAGCAGTACCGACAGTGAGTCACTGGGGAAAAGAGAGACTCTTTCTCTGAGGAGCAGGGCGGTATTGGCTTCGACCTGCTCGCTGGAGGTGCTGTGGTTCCAGTTTGCGATGTGATGAGAACAGAGATTCGTCCAGCAGTTTCAGGACTCAACCTAAAAAGTGACTTTTTACCTGATGTGACAGAGGACCAGCCTAGAGGACCAGGTATTGAAGAGAAACAGGAACGTGTGTTTTTACCTCCTTCCAGCTGAAGTACAGCAGTAGAAACCTACTGTTCGCTTCTTTAGAATGAGACAGAAACGCTGTTGGAAAACAAAGGTGATTATGAGAGCAGTAGTTGAATAAAAATCGGAATCAAGCCCTGCAGGACTAAAGGGATCCTGCCTGTTGTAACAGAGCTGACTGAAAGGAGCTGGTATTTCATACCAGACTGGGAGGATTATACTGGGGAGAATAACAGACAGTCAGGAGATCAAATATTGTAGGGTTACACGTTACAGGACTCCCGTCTCCTGTGGAGACACACCTGTGGGGTCGTGTCAGGGCAGAAGTCCCACATTGTAAACCAGTGTAAACTGGGACTGGGACCAACCCGGATCAAGACCAGACCTGAGAGCTTCAGGACTCTCTCCCACTGGTGTCCTTTTCTCTCTCTCTGTCCTGTGTCCTAACAAACCCCACTAATGCCCCGTGTGGGAAAGAGGACCCGCTCATCCCTCCTGTCCTGTCCCGGTGTCGCCGTCACTGGGACTGGAGCAGCCGGAGAGGAGACGCACTTCCAGAACTTTCCTTCCCGCTCGGCTCTTCCCCTCCTGAGGAAATAGCATCTTCCCACACAAACAGCCCGTTTCTCTCGGAGACGCCCGCAGCACAGGGGGCCTTTTCCCAGGACACCAGGACTCCCCTCGTCTGCGGAAACACCCGGGAAGAGCCTCCCAGCCCACAGGAGGGGAGTCCCAGTCCTTCCCAGGATTTCCGGGACAGGAGCGGCTCCTCAGCTGGGAATAAAACCGCCCCGAGAGGAGCTCGAGCGCTCGGGCTCGGAGCGTCGCTTAGCAACCGGCGCCGCAGCAGCACCCGGAGGACGAGCCGGAAGCGGGTTTTGGCGCCAGTTCTGCTCTTTGATGATCGGCTCAGGAGAATAAAGTCGATATAAAA
Source organism: Lepisosteus platostomus (assembly GCF_059453375.1). Lineage (NCBI taxonomy): Eukaryota > Metazoa > Chordata > Actinopteri > Semionotiformes > Lepisosteidae > Lepisosteus > Lepisosteus platostomus. The sequence goes on along the minus strand of NC_142615.1, from coordinate 68,472,006 downwards.
ACATAAAAGTCCATTTCTCTCGCTCCTCTGTGGAAGCCGTGTCCGCCAGGGAGTGGAAAGAAAAAAAAAACGCGCCGCGGTTTCTCGCCGTTTCGGCTTTAGATCTCGAAATTATGACTTTTCTGACTCGGAATTGCGAGATATAAAGTCCCAATGACCAGAAATAAAGTCGCGATTCCGAGATTGTAAGTCGCAGTTGCGAGATATAAAGTCCCAATGACCCGAAATAAAGTCGTGATTCTGGCTCAGGAGAATAAAGTACACATATACACATATGTAACGCCCGGTTGTGAGGAGGAAGCTGACCCTACCTGTGTAAATAATGTCATAATAGTGTCTTATAAGTGTACTGTATAGCTTGTTGTTAAGTCGTTAAGTGTGTGTTTATTTTGTGGTTAAGAAAGAATAAAGCCTGGTTCGTTTATTGCGTCTCCACTGGTCCTTTGTCCTGAGAAGAACCTGTAAATGCTACAATATATTCTGTTACATACAAATATACAATGTCAGAATTATATCCAAAAGTATTCATGACATTTATATATATATACACAAAGAATATCAAAATACAAACATGATCAAAATAGAACATTATTTAAAATTAGTTTTCTTCACATGGGGCACTAAGGGCAGGTTTTCAGTGAGTCGGATCTCTTACGAGGAAGATATCAGTGTTTCAGTGGAAAGTCCTCACTCTGTGTCCAGGAAGTATCCGGTCTTCCTCTCCCGCTGGGAAAGACTGTGTGAAAGACTGTGTGGATCAGTGACTGACCTGCGGCAGTGTCTCTGTGTCTCTCTGTCACTCGGATAACACTGCCTGAGCTCCTCCTCTCCCTCTCCTGCTCCTGTCTCAGTGTCTTCAGCTCTCTCTCAGCTCCTCGATCTCCTGTCTGTTTCTCTCTCCTGTCTGTGGGCTGTGTGTGTCTGCTCATTGTATCTGTGGGCTGCGTGTGTTCTCTATGTGTCTGAGGGTTATGTATTCTTGAGTGCCTTCAGGTTGTGTGTGAGACTACGTTGTGACTTCTTCTCGATGTGCTGCTTGTGGTCCTCAATCACTCTCCTGTATCTCCTGTGTGTCTCTGATGCCACACAGTGAGTCTGTCTATCACTGTGTTTTGTCTCTCTACTGTCTCTCTGTATCTCTCTACTGTCTCTCTCAGCTCCTCGATCTCCCTCCTGCAGCTCCTGTGCTCCTGTCCTGCTGGAGTGAACTGTGTTGTCGACACACTGACCTGCTGGAGAGTCTCTCTGTGTCTCTCTGCCTCCTCTCTGGCCTTTTCCTCATGGTGCTGCCTGAGCTCCTCCATCTCCCTTCTGTGTGTCTCCTCTCTCTCTCTCCTCTCCCTCTCCTGCTCCTCTCTCACCTCCTCCATCTCTCTCTGCAGCCTCTCTCTCTCCCCTCTCTCTCTCCTCAGCTCCTCCTCCAGCTCTCTCCTCCTCCCCTCATCCCTCTCCTCCCTCAGCCTCTCCTCTAGCTCTGCTATCTTCTCCTCCAGCGCTCTGATCTTCTCCTCTCGTGTCTGGATCTCCTCCTCCATCCTGCGGAGGTGGTTCTGCAGCTCCTTCTGGTGCTTCTCCCTCAGTCTCTCCTCCTCCCTCTGTTTGCTCTCCTCTCTGTCCCTCAGGATCTGCAGTTGCCTCTGTCTGATCTGGGACTCGGCCTCCTGGTACGTCTCAGTGCTGTAGTAGCAGCCCTTGTTTCCTGCTACCAGCTCCTCTATCTTCTCCAGCAGCTCTGTGACCTGAGTGCTGCCCCTGTCCTTGTTGTTGAGGGCGTGATACCTGTTCCCACACTTCTCCAGCAGCCACTGGAGCTCCCTGCTGCCTGTGTGCACAGACTCCTCCAGCGTCCTGCTGGCCAGCTCATCAGCGTGGGTGAACAGGACCATGGTGTGTCCCAGGGCCCCCTCCCCGAATATCTCCAGGACTGTCTCCAGTGTCCTCCTCTCCTCCCCTGAGGATCGGCCCAGCGGGGTCACCAGGAGGAAGGCGTGGGGTCCCGGGGCAGACAGGTTAACACAGAGCCCCACATCCCGTCTCCTGTCCCCCTCAGACAGTCCGGCGTGGAGCCAGTCTGGAGTGTCCACCACAGTCACCCGTCTCCCGGACACTTGTCCTGTCCTCTTCCGGCTCTCCTGAGTGACCGCGGAGCTGCTGGCTTCAGAGGGAAACTCCTCTGAGCCCAGGATGGTGTTTCCTGCTGCGCTCTTCCCAGCACCAGTCCTGCCCAGCAGCACCAGTCTCAGCTCAGAGGGGAGGGGCTGGAGTCTGGGTTCGACTTCACTCACTGCAACAGGAGGAGAGACAGGAGCATCAGGGAGGTGACACATGAGAGGAGACCAGCCTTTCCACATACAAGAAGGGTTCAGTTTGCTCAAGAGACAAAACTTAAAAGTCATTATGAAGGAATCTTACAGAATGAACATCTGGGAATTAACCTTGAGTATCAACTAACTACAGTTTTACCTGATGTTCATGATTTTCACTTGTGTCAGATCTATTTTTTCAAAGTGACTCGAGTTTCATCTGAAAAGTCTGTGTTCATTTGCTGGCCTCAAGCAACAACAGTCATGCTGCAGTACTGTACTGTTACAGGGGCAGAGTGTAGAAGGACGTTAATTGAAGAAGGAGAGATAATCTCTTCAACCCAGTGAAGAACAGCACTCTAGGAGAGTGTGCAGTCCAGTGCATTCATCCTGCTGGTATTTCACTCTGTTCAGTAATTCTCCATCTCACCCTGTTTGACACAGATTCTACAACAGGCTGCTGCTGTTCAGTCACAGACTCACTGATCTGCAGACAAACTGTGACGAGTCTTTCAGACTGATGTACAGAAACAGCTCTTGTCTGGGGTTCTAATGATCTGCTGATGGGTTCACCCACTCCTGTCCTGCTGGACTTCAGAGCTGCCTTTGACACTAACAGATCAACTGAGGAGGCCATCGCCCCTGGTCTACACACTGCCCTCTCACACCTGGACAAGAGAGAAACGTATGTGAGAATGTTGTTGTTGATTACAGCTCAGCATTAGGCACAAGTACATCCTCCACCCTGACCCTGAACACCCGTTCACATCAGTGGGTCCGCAGTGGTCCAGATTTTGTAACTGTGTGGTAACTGCTCCGCCCACGAGCTCAGGGTCCTCCAGAGGGTGGTGACACTGGCTCAGAACACTACCGGCTGCACTACTGAACACACAGGATATCTACTGTGTTAGATGCCTCAAGAAGGCCAGGTCCATCCTCAGGGACCCCAGTCACCCTAAACACAACTTGCTCTCTCTACTACCATCTGGAAAACGGTACTGAAGTATCAGACCAAGACCACCAGGTGTCAGAACAGCTTCTTGCCCCAGGCAGTAAGACTGCTGAACAGCCAACCACAGCAGACACCTGCAGTTACCTCCTTGAACTGACAGGGGGCACTGGCACTCTCAGGACACCTACGAAGAGCACTAAATACCTCCTTCCCTGTACCCTACCACTGTCAGGACACCTCAATACCTCCTACCCTGTACCCTACTACTGTCAGGACACCTAAATACCTAAATACCTCCTACCCTGTACCCCACTACTGTCAGGACACCTAAATACCTCCTATCCTTGTGTTGGTTCCACACAATCTGTGAATTGCAGTTGTGTAATCTGTTGTATCCCAATGTTAACCCCTATAAATTCCTGTCCTCCAACTCTTCTATCCTTCTTAACGAGCCTTTAACGAGCTCGCAGATTTCAATGCTGACAACACCGCTGTGTGCTGTACTGTTCGTGCATCGATCAATAAACCTTGATTGATTGAGTGTTGGTCCGACAGTCTTAAGGAACAGATTACAGAGACTGAGCTGCTGTGTGATGGATTAAATCTAATCTCCCTGAGAGAAAACAGTTCAATTACAGCACAGAGGACTTAAACAGACACAGATCTGTGTGCCACTGTGTTAGTAACGCAGTGCAGAGCGGAGCACAGTATGATTTTAATTCCTAACAGGACACAAGATGGTTGAATCTCTCAGTCTGATGACCAGTAAGATCTGTGACTCAGTAATACAGCATCAATCACACTCACTGGCAGGAGGGTCAAAATCTTTACTGTTCCTCCTCTTGACAGGCAATCTGGGCTCGTCTGTCTCTTTCTCCAGCTCCTCTTCCTCCAGTGTCTTTCTCATCTTCTCCTTCAGCTCCTCTTCTCTCCTGCTCCACTCCTCCTCCAACCTCTGTCTGAGCTCCTCTTCTCTCTCTCTCTCCCTTCTTTCATACTTCTGTCCCAGCTCCTCCGTCTCTCTGTCTCTCCTCCAACCTCTGTCTCAGCTCCTCCGTCTCTCTCTCCTCCAACCTTTGTCTCAGCTCCTCCGTCTCTCTCTGTCTCAGCTCCTCCGTCTCTCTCTGTCTCTCCTCCTCCCTCTGTCTCAGCTCCTCCGTCTCTCTCTGTCTCTCCTCCTCCAACCTCTGTCTCAACTCCTCCGTCTCTCTCTGTCTCTCCTCCAACCTCTGTCTCAGCTCCTCCGTCTCTCTCTGTCTCTCCTCCAACCTCTGTCTCAGCTCCTCCGTCTCTCTCTGTCTCTCCTCCTCCCTCTGTCTCAGCTCCTCCGTCTCTCTCTGTCTCTCCTCCAACCTCTGTCTCAGCTCCTCCGTCTCTCTCTGTCTCTCCACCAACCTCTGTCTCAGCTCCTCCGTCTCTCTCTGTCTCTCCTCCTCCCTCTGTCTCAGCTCCTCCGTCTCTCTCTGTCTCTCCTCCTCCCTCTGTCTCAGCTCCTCCGTCTCTCTCTGTCTCTCCTCCTCCCTCTGTCTCAGCTCCTCCGTCTCTCTCTGTCTCTCCTCCTCCCTCTGTCTCAGCTCCTCCGTCTCTCTCTGTCTCTCCTCCAACCTCTGTCTCAGCTCCTCCGTCTCTCTCTGTCTCTCCTCCAACCTCTGTCTCAGCTCCTCTATCTCTCTATTGTATGTCTCCAGTTCAGTGTATACTTGGTCTATGTCAGTGGTGAAGTACAGCCCATAGTTTCCTGCCACCATGTCCTCTATCTTCTCCAGCAGCTCTGTGACCTGAGTGCCGCCCCTGTTCTTGTTGTTGAGAACATGATACCTGTTCCCACACTTCTCCACCAGCCACTGGAGCTCCTTCCCTCCTTCCTCAATTAGCTGCTTCATGGTTGTGTCTCTCATCCCGTCCCCCCAAGTGCACAGCACAGCACTATTGTGTGTCTCCAGACTCTCTCACTGAGAAGCTCCAGATATTTCTTCACTGATCTCCAGTCTGTGGCTGAGTCCAGATCAATCACCAGGAGGAGAGCGTGGGGTCCTGGGGGACACAGAGACACACTGCGCACAACCTCCTCTCTGACATGCTGTGGATCAGTCCTTATTACACGTGGAAAAGAGGAGTACCCTGGAGTGTCAACCACAGTGATCTGCCTCCCAGCTACTTCTCCCTCTCTCTTCACACACTCTTCTCTCAATGTGCTGCTCAATGGTTGTGTCTGTCAGTGTGTCCCTCCAGGTGAACAGCACTATTGTGTGTCTCCACACTCTCTCACTGAGAAGCTCCAGATGTTCCTCCACTGATCTCCAGTCTGTGTCTGAGTTCACATTAATCACCAGGAGGAGAGTGTGGGGTCCTGGGGGACACAGAGACACACTACACACAACCTCCTGTCTGATCTGCTGTGGATCATTCCTCATCAGCCACACATTCCAGCCTGGAGTGTCGACCACAGTGATCTGCCTCCCAGCTACTTCACCCTGTCTCTTCTCACACTCCTGAGGTTCTCCCTCAGTGTCAAACTCCTCTCTGCCCAGGATGGTGTTTCCTGCTGAGCTCTTCCCAGACCATCTCTCCCCCAGTAGCACGATCCTGATCTCTGAGAGACGCTGTGGTGCCTCATGGGAATCAGCCCGTCTCCTCCCTGTCAGAGAGAAAGATCACAGATTATTTACATGATTAAGTTCTCATCACAGATATCTTCACTCTTCATCCCATTTAAAATTCACGATAAAAACTTTTCTATATCTTTCCTATTGTCCCTGCCCTGTGAGAGAGGAAAATCACAGATTATTGAGATTATTTTTCTGTGTATTCTCTGTGTATTCTCTGTGGTATACAAAAATGTTCTGTTAATGTTAATGTTAATCAGACTGTATTCTTACAACATTCTTATTCTGTATTCTTACAATTTATATTAAATATTTGTTTATTTTAACTGTTCTCTCAATAGTACATGTTTATTTTTCATCAGGATTTTGTTTCTTAGAATAATTTAACCTCACTGGAAGGTTAGATTTCTCTCATCTGATAAACAACACAGACATTTTTCCAATGTCTTCCTTGCTCATCTTTACCAAGGGCGCCAATACTTCTGGAGGGCCCTGTAGAGTCCCCCTAACACTCTGAGTGTCCGGTGGCGGTTCAGACACATATGGGACTCCTGTGTTCAGAATGAACCTTTATACCACCTTATTTTTAGATAAATGTAAAAAACTGTAAAATCATTCAGTCCATCCTGATTCTTCAGTAGTGAGTCTAAAATGTCACATTTCATAAACAATTTTTGGGACTCAGCCACCTGGCTGGGAAATCTGTGTGTTATATAGTTTCAAACCGCTTAGAAACTACTACAGTGTGGATCTACTGTGATCCACACTGAAGAAAACTAGCATGATGTTAGTTTAAAAACAGTGAAACTGTCAGGGTGGAGGAACTGAGTCTCTTTCGACTGAAGGGAGTGTCCCACACTGACAGGGTGAAGATAGTGAGCCATATAAATACAAAATATTCAACATCCTCAGTGACAGTCAGTCATCATTAAAGACCAGTTAGATATTGAAACCTCAGAGTTCCTCAGAATTTAACACTGAAGCTCAAAGCAACACTAAGACTTAAAATCAGGAGTGGGAGGCTCTACTGTACACAGAGGGGGGTGGGAGAGGGGAACAAGCTGCCCAGCCCTGTTGTTGAAGATGATACCCTGGCTTCTCTCCAGACACAGCTGGATGAGCTCCTCCAGTCAGGACATGGGGCTCTACTGTACAGAGAGGGGTTAAGGGAGGGAACAAGCTGCCCAGTCAAGACAGTACAAACAGCTGCATGAGACCCTGGAATCATTACTAATTATGGGCCAAATAAATTCCTCTGTTGTTCATCTGTACTGATTTCTCTCTGGTATTATCAGCTGTACAATAAACATGGCCTCTGAGCAACAAACAGGAAATGTTCATATCTGAGCGTGTCTGAGCATCATGAATACTAACACTGTGAATCCAATACCATCAGCACACAGTCAGGTTTTACATCAATCATTCTACCTTAAATAAACACCTTATTAAAATATTTAGTGAATTCCAAACAGCTTGAGTTGACAGTACCGATCTCTGATCCCCAACAAGAGAAAGTGAAAGTAAAATCAGCTCCTGTCTCTCTCCTAGTTCAGAGCCTGTGTGTCTGACACACAGAACACACTCTCAGCAGACAGGAAGACACTTCTCCAGCTGCTGCTGTGCTCTGTGACAGAGAAGAGACCCTCAGTGACTCCCTTACTGACACTCGGACAGGCAGAACAAGAGAAAACTCACCAGGGCTGAGCGCTGAGCTCCTACACACTGCCATCTCTCTCTCTCTCTCCTTCTCTTCCTGCTGATGTGAGGTGGCGGGTTTCCTGTCCTCACTGTGACGCTGCTCTGGCGCCACCTAGTGGATTCATAAAGTTAATCACCAACTAAACAGGTTCATCAACAAAATAAAACACCAGAATACCCAGATCAACTCTTGCCAGCATCCTTGGACACTGGGGTCCACACCCCTACTCTCACACACAGTGTCCTGAATCTGTACTGACCAGCAGTCGGGACACTGGGGTCACACCCCTACTCTCACACACAGTGTCCTGATCTGTACTGACCAGCAGTCGGGACACTGGGGTCCACACTCCTACTCTCACACACAGTGTCCTGATCTGTACTGACCAGCAGTCGGGACACTGGGGTCCACACCCCTACTCTCACACACAGTGTCCTGATCTGTACTGACCAGCAGTCGGGACACTGGGGTCCACACCCCTACTCTCACACACAGTGTCCAGGATCTGTACTGACCAGCAGTCGGGACACTGGGGTCACACCCCTACTCTCACACACAGTGTCCTGATCTGTACTGACCAGCAGTCGGGACACTGGGGTCACACCCCTACTCTCACACACAGTGTCCTGATCTGTACTGACCAGCAGTCGGGACACTGGGGTCCACACCCCTACTCTCACACACAGTGTCCTGATCTGTACTGATCAGCAGTCGGGACACTGGGGTCACACCCCTACTCTCACACACAGTGTCCTGATCTGTACTGACCAGCAATCGGGACACTGGGGTCACACCCCTACTCTCACACACAGTGTTGTTGTACAGAGCAGGACTTTTTTTATATTTATACATACTGTGTGTGTCATTGACGACACCTCTACTCTTACAGTGTCCTGTCCGTGTCTCTGGTTTGTAATCTCTCTTATGTTCAGACAGACAAGAGAGAGAAATGGACTTTTATGTTTTTCTATCGACTTTATTCTCCTGAGCCGATCATCAAAGAGCAGAACTGGCGCCAAAACCCGCTTCCGGCTCGTCCTCCGGGTGCCGCTGCGGCGCCGGTTGCTAAGCGACGCTCCGAGCCCGAGCGCTCGAGCTCCTCTCGGGGCGGTTTTATTCCCAGCTGAGGAGCCGCTCCTGTCCTGGAAATCCCGGGAAGGACTGGGACTCCCCTCCTGTGGGCTGGGAGGCTCTTCCCGGGTGTTTCCGCAGACGAGGGGAGTCCTGGTGTCCTGGGAAAAGGCCCCCTGTGCTGCGGGCGTCTCCGAGAGAAACAGGCTGTTTGTGTGGGAAGATGCTATTTCCTCAGGAGGGGAAGAGCCGAGCGGGAAGGAAAGTTCTGGAAGTGCGTCTCCTCTCCGGCTGCTCCAGTCCCAGTGACGGCGACACCGGGACAGGACAGGAGGGACGAGCGGGTTCTCTTTACCACACGGGGTGTTAGTGGGGTTTGTTAGGACACAGGACAGAGAGATAGTGCTTCTAGATATAGTGCTTCTGTACTTGTAATAATAATAATAATAATAATAATAATAATGGTATACATCTCTCTCACCCGTGTCCTCCGGTCCTGAGGAGTTTTAGAAACTGTCCCATTAAGACCTACAGCAGAGAACATTCTTACTGGGAAGCATCTTCCCAAATTGTCCTGTACGTGCTGGTAAATCACCGAGTCATGAATCAGTTACTGAAGCACATATAGAGATGTATTTGATAAGCGCCGAAGATCGTGTGATGAAAACTAAGAGGAAACACTGAGTCTGAGACGCTGAGGTGAGAAGCGGAGAGATACGGTGTGAAGAGTGTGACTTCCAGATCCAAATGTTATAATAATAATAATAATAATAATAATAATACATTTGAATGATCTCGCTGCTTCGGCGGACCGGCGCGCGCCGGCTGTTCGATTCTTAACGGTCGCCCGGAGCTCCGCGCGAGCGCGCCATTAAAAAACAAATAAAATAAAAATAAAACCAACTCCAAGCCGTGAATCTGCATCATCTTCCTCTTCCAGCTCCTCCTCTCCTGAGGGGAAAGAGCGGCCTGCTGTCGACAGGAGGGTGGACACAGACGGGCCCGCTCTCGGAGAGACTCGGAGTGAAAGACCGTCTCTCAGAGAGACTCCAACTCCCCGGACCGGTGGACACGGGTGAGAGAGACGGCCGGCGTCGTCATCATTATTATTATTATTATTATTATTATTATTATTAGACCAGCAGGGGAGGGCAGTCGCGGGCAGTTCGGTCGGTCCGGTTTCCATGACCACGGGGCCGCTGACGATCCGGATTCATTCCGCTTCAGCCCGACAGCAGGTTCGACAGGTCCAGTTCGTGTGGGTCTGCGGGTCGAGCTGAGGACAGGAGACAGCTGTCGGTGCAGAAGCACACGGGTGTGCAAGAGCTGACATGAAAGCAGCGGGTCGTGTTTCTGTGAGTTTTATTATAATAATAATCTACTTTATTTTATTTTATATAGCACCTTTAAAGGTGGGTTCTCAAAGCACTTTACTGAATGACAACAATAAATAAAATATATGTACTGTATACAAGATAAAACAAGTAACAGGTTTCAGGTGTGAAGAAGGCCGAAACGTGTTTTCTTTCTTCTTTCAGCCTGGAATAAACCTATTACTTGTTCTTTTATGAAATCGAGACTGTATTAAATGTGAGTGAACTTCATTATTGTGAACTGTTTTCTCATGTCACTTCCAGCTTCTCAAAGCTTCTTTGAGCCTGTAGTTTATATATAAATATTTATTAATACCGTAACACTATGGGGTTCAGGCAGGCGCCCTTGGCACATCAGGTCAGCCCCACACCGTCGGGGGCTCGAACCCAGGACTCCGGCGTCACTCACCAGGGACCCAGCTTGTTGAGCCGAAGAGAGATCTCTCCACACCCCAGGGGCTGTGGTCCTGCTATCACAGGGAAGGGCGGTGATGTCACCGCTCTGGTACGCCGGCTCTTACACAGTGGCTTTCGGCCGTATGCGTTACATTACCTTATATGGTACTCCAGTCCCACAGCAGTTATATGAGCCTGGTAGTTCACTGTAATCACTCCAGTAAAATGTCCACAGTTGGGTAGAAATACAAGATTATTTGAATAGAAATATATCCAAAAATAATGTATAACCTGTGTGTAGTGTGTATAATGATTATGAGCCCAGTCTGGACTGGTCAGATAAGCACAAGGACAGAAGAACAGGGGTTAACAGCACTGAGCTGGTCTGTATCACCTGATAGTGCCCAGTGTAGAGTCTCACTGCCCCTGACTCTGGAGTCCAGCCTCTCTGATGAGTCTCTATCAGGCTTTACAGACTGCTGGGGTTAACAGCCCTGAGCTGGTCTGTGTCACCTGATAGTGCCCAGTGTAGAGTCTCACTGCCCCTGACATTGGAGTCCAGCTTCTCTGATGAGTCTCTATCAGGCTTTACAGACTGCTGGGGTTAACAGCACTGAGCTGGTCTGATAGTGCCCAATGTAGAGTCTCACTGCCCCTGACACTGGAGTCCAGCCTCTCTGATGAGTCTCTATCAGGCTTTACAGACTGCTGGGGTTAACAGCCCTGAGCTGGTCTGTATCACCTGATAGTGCCCAGTGTAGAGTCTCACTGCCCCTGACTCTGGAGCCCAGCTTCTCTGATGAGTCTCTATCAGGCTTTACAGACTGCTGGGGTTAACAGCCCTGAGCTGGTCTGTGTCACCTGATAGTGCCCAGTGTAGAGTCTCACTGCCCCTGACTCTGGAGTCCAGCCTCTCTGATGAGTCTCTTAAGAATATTGGTCCATTAAACTGATAAGGTATAAAAACAGGAGAAAGATCTTTATACACAAATACTGTTTGATACACAGTGAAACATCTCAATAGTTTCTTCCAATTACTGTATATATACATTAAATCTCAACATTTCAATGCAGCACATAAAGTAACACTATTGTACTGTCCCTTTTCTTGGTAATGTTCATCTCCCAACAGAGGATGATAAAGCTGGAACTCAGTTGACTAAAGTTAATAGAAAAACCTTCATCTGTAAACGTTCAAGGCACTTGGCAACTCAACAATCACATGTCATTACACAATAATGCTGGCAAAAGGAGCCTTCTTCAAGAGAAGTATTGAGATAAGATACCATCTCCACCATGTTGGAGTCTCCACAGGAACAGGAAGTGGGATGAGGGAAGAAGGAGGGGCTTCAGATGGGAGGCTGCTGTGATTGGATACAAGCTGGGATGGAGCAAAGCTGCTGTTATTGTTCTCTTTAAACATAATTCATTTCATTTAGGTTAAATACATCAGTAAGATATACATTCATATGATTAGAGAATGTTTTAAGTGAGCAACACTTTCTCTCAATCATCTTCTGTGGCCTCTCTCTCTTGTGCTGCTTCAGCTTCTCATTCACACTCCTGTATCTCTTGTATGTCTCTTCTGCTTCGGGGGACTGAAATACCAAACTACTTTACTGTATCTGTCTACAACTGAATTGAGTCTCTCTACTGCCTCTCTCAGCTCCTCGATCTCCCTCCTGCAGTGAACTGTGCTCCTGTCCTGCTGGAGTGAACTGTGTTGTCGACACACTGACCTGCTGGAGAGTCTCTCCGTGTCTCTCTGCCTCCTCTCTGGCCTTTTCCTCATAGTGCTGCCTGAGCTCCTCCATCTCCCTCCTGTGTGTCTCCTCTCTCTCCTCTCCCTCTCCTGCTCCTCTCTCACTCCCTCCATCTCTCTCTGCAGCCTCTCTCTCCCCTCTCTCTCTCCTCAGCTCCTCCTCCAGCTCTCTCCTCCTCCCCTCATCCCTCTCCTCCCTCAGCCTCTCCTCCAGCGCTCTGATCTTCTCCTCTCGTGTCTGGATCTCCTCCTCCATCCTGCGGAGGTGGTTCTGCAGCTCCTTCTGGTGCTTCTCCCTCAGTCTATGCGGAGGTTCGGTACCTTTTCAAATCCAGTGATCACATCTGCTGATTGGCTGCGACATCATCAGGTGTAGCTCTTCAGGCTCCTCATTGGCTGTTCATCTTTCAGATGTTTGATCGGCTACCCCCAGCTAGAGCTCAACTCCAGAGGAGACCCGTCACCCCACCAGCATGGGTCCACATGGGTATTTCCTGTCACGGGAGATGTCAAAATGGACCCCCTGGTTTGTGTTATGGGTCAGGACCTGATGCTCATCAGAGAAGCCCACCTTGGACACACTCCCAGGGGCTGGACTCAGCAGAGCTGGACTGTTGTTCACTCAAGGGCAGAGATTATTGGTAAATGTTTATGATACGCCTTGGTGCTACAGAAGTTTCATCTGAAGTGCAGCACCTCCAACAGCACAGTGTCCTTGGTCACTGTCCTGGGTCACAGAGCTCCAGAGGGAACAGCGCCACCTGCTGTTCACAACCACAACCTCCACACACAGCAGCAGCGTCCTGGTTTCCTTACAGTCTCCCAGCCTTGCTGAGCTCCGAGCTCTGAGGGCATCAGGCAACAGAGTGGCAGCTCTGCTGTGTTCATGGGCTGGATCAGTGCAGGCTCAGAGGAGCCTGTGTGACCTTTGTCATGGAAATATAACTATCAAGGAAGCCACAAGAGAGAGTTCTCACCTGAGTAAGGTCTTTATTTCAATATTGCAATATTGGGAGCCCTGCAAAGTGCAACCAGAGACTCAATTTGTTACAAGCAGTACAGGGTTTTTATAAGACGTTGCGCTGTAAAAAAGTTCAGCACTTGGTCCCTTCTAAAACTTCCCCTTTCTCTAAGAGAAAACAGATTACATCATAGAGCGAGAGAAGAAAAACTAGATTTGTTATTCAAAGCTTATCAGTTACTTTCAGCTAATTCTAACGACCCAGACAGCATATATTGTTTTAGTACATTGTCTTCTAAACTAACCTAAACAGTGTACTTTGTTGACGAACTGTTTTCTAAAATTCTGCACGTACTGTAGCACAGCAGTTACATCCTTGAAATATATTATCTAAAAGCACCAATATATTTTTTTCAAAGCTCTCTACATTTTTAAGAATCAATTTACTTATTAGATTTCCACTTCACCTTCCTCACGCTCTCTGTGTGGCTCAGGGGCGTTGCTGTGAGCCAAGAGAGGACGACTGTGTGTCCCTCAGGAGTGACTCCCTCATGGTGAAACACTGTAGTCCTACAGGGTGTCCTTACGCTCCTTCTCTATCTCAGCTGCTCCACAAAGGGCTTCAGTAATCCTTGTATCACTGGGTCGTTCCGAGGAATGCTGGCCATGGCTTCCTTAACGACGTGAACAGACACCTCCGTTCCGAAGTGGGAGACGATCCTGTGGGCCAGGTCCTGCTTCTCGGTGTCTCCCAGTACACCCCGGGGCATCCCCTTCTGGTGCAGAATGTTCTTCAGCTTCTTGTACTCGTCTGCTTCCAGCTCCTCGATCACTTCATTCAAGGCTCTTTCCCACCCTTCGCTGCTGGTGAGCGCGATTCCTGAAACAAACACAGACACCCTTCTACTGGCTGCTCCTACACAAGGGCTGAGGAACCAGCTCTAGATACTCAAAGAGGACAGAGGGACTCACTCTGAGGGGCAGAAGTATTTGGGGTCCTGGTCTCAACAACAGGGACTGCAGAGAGAGAAAGAGACAGAGCCATGTTCACCCTGACCAGCACAGCACCCACAGGACACAGTCTCTCGTAAAGACACTACTCACCCACAGGACACACAAGATGCATCTCAAGTCAGCTATTGCCTGGCATGATTGTCACACTCACTAGCAGGCCATACTGACCTCTAACCCACCATGTTCTCAGTAGATCTGTTACCTGGCAGCTGCACAATGCGGCTCCACACCCTCTTTTCTCCGTCCTTTGTGGCGCATTTCAGCAACACCAGGTCCAGTCTCATCGCACCGTGGGCCAGGAACACCTCGAATGTGGGGTGGAAATTCGGGCCATAACTGCAGTAAAAGCACTCGGACTGGAAGAACAACAGTAACGCTGTGTTAAAGAGCTAGCAGTCTGTCACGCAGGCAAATCCTTTTTGAGCATGAAGTCAGCTGGACTCCCTCTACAGACTCTGTGACTCTGCTTTCTGCTTCTCTCTCCACTATCCCAATTCTCCTTGACCTCTGACATGACTGGCCACATCCTCTTCCTGTCCTGGGTATTTCAGGTGCTGCTCTTGGCTGGTTCTCTTCTTGTCCCTTGAACTGCTCTTTCCAAGTGTCCTGGTGAGGCTCTGGCCTTCTACCCCCCTGGTGTTCTTCACGGGTCAGAACTCGGGCCCCTTCCTTTCTCTGTGTATCTGCTGGATGGGTCCACCTGTTTCATTGTTTTGATGATACTGATGATACTCAGATCATCCTTTCATGACCCGAGTCTTTCCTGCTTCTCTCTCTCTAGATCTTTCAGTCTCTCCCTCATGCTCTCTCAGCAGTTTGGGTCATAAAGGCCAGTGATCTCTGTCTGTATCACAGGACAACCATTACCTCAGGCTGGATTATCTCAATCTCCATGCTGCTGCTGGACACTCTGTACATCGCCTGCGGTGTCAGTTTACAGGTTGAGCTCGTCTGAATGAGGGTGCTCCTGCAGTCCTGCTGCTCGGTGACCTGTGGAGGAGAGGAGAGGACAGGGTGACACTGCTTGGAATGGGGGAACAGAAACATGCCACGACGTCGTGCTGGAGAAACAGACGGACAGAGACAGGAAGTGCTGGAGAGACAGACAGAGGGACAGGAAGTGCTGGAGAGGTAGACAGGCATAGAGACGGGAAGTGTTGGGAGAGAAAGACAAATAGAGACAAGAAGTGCTGGAGAGGTAGACAGGCAGAGAGACGGGAAGTGTTGGGGAGGTAGACAGACAGAGAGACAGGAAGTCCCCTGTACCTGGCTGAGAAGTACGTTCTCAGGGAGCACAAACACATTCAACTTGAGCAGCAGGTCCACGCCATCCCCCGGCCGCAGGAACAGCAGCACCTGTCCCTTGACATTGAATCTGAACACGCTCTTCACGAGATCACTGATTATTTCTGTTAACGATGTGACATGGCCTTCAGTGGCCATGAATAACTGAATTAAAGTAATGAAACCTTTAACTGAGATTAATTAAGGGCCAGTAATGAAGCCCTGGGATTGAGGTTCAGTAATGGATTGGAACAGATTCCAGAGGCTGGAGAGAGGGATGAGTCCAGCATATCCCAGAAGCAACCTCATCTTCATTCACACTGTTACACAGAGGGCAAATTGTCACCAGACTCCATGGTAGAGGGTAGAGTCTCCTGCTGTAGCTGAGCTGAAGCTGTACTCACTGTCAATACAGAAACTGTTAACATCGCCTGAGACTCACGGCCATCGATCTTGCAGTGAGGTAGCTGCAGTTCCGTCAGCGCCCCCTGGGGGCAGTGTATGTCAAACAGGGGTCCTGCAGGATGCTGGCCAGTGGGGGACAGGAGCCCCATGTCCCAGTGTGTGGTCTGATACTCCAGTTCACCCCCCGACGCCATCACAAACACCAGCCCAGTGACACGGCACCAGAACTGACCCGCGGACGGGCAGAGATACCTGCATAGGACAGCACACTGTCAACACACTGCACAGAGACAGAGGACACCACACTTTCAACACTCCACAGAGACAGGGGACACCACAGACATCAGGGCATTGACACTGGAGACAAAATAAAGAAATTCTACGCTTGCAGTACAGTGACACAAAGAGAGAACTGGGGCAGGACTGTGTGACAAAGACACAGCACTGACACTGGAGACACAGAAATATAGAGGTTCCACACTTCCCTACTGCAGTCTGGCATGTTTATCCTTATTATTATTATTATTATTATTATTATTATTATTATTATTATTATTATTATTGCTTACACTTATATAGCGCTTTTCTGGACACTCCACTCAAAGCACTTTACAGGTAATGGGGACTCCCCTCCACCACCACCAATGTGCAGCCCCACCTGGATGATGCGACGGCAGCCATAGTGCACCAGAACGCTCACCACACATCAGCTCTCAGTGGGGAGGAGAGCAGAGTGATGTACTGTAGCCAATTCATAGATTCATGGGAATTATTAGGAGGCCATGATTGGTAAGGGCCAATGGGAAATTTGGCCAGGATGCCGGGGTTACACCCCTACTCTTTTTGAGAAACACCCTGGGATTTTTAATGACCACGGAGAGTCAGGACCTCGGTTTTATGTCTCATTCGAAGGACAGCGCCTGTTTACAGTACAGTGTCCCTGTCACTATAGTTGGGCATTAGGACCCACATGGACCGCAGGGTGAGAGCGCCCCCCTGCTGGCCCCACTAACACCTCTTCCTTAGCTAAGAAGAAGCTACTAAATTCCTCTCGTTATTGTTTTAAGGACTAATGATACGTGATATGAGTGCTCCGAGTGTTTAAGTTCCAGTCTGGTGTGAAAGTACACAGGAGACCGTAGTAATGGGCGAGACTGAAGCAATGTATCTATTTTAGTGTCATTTCTCCGTGAAGCTGTCAGGTTGCAGGAGAGCGAGTCTCTGGAAAAAGAGGTGACTGTGAAATTCCCTTCTGCTGACTTTTATTCATACAGATAAACTGCGAGTCCACTGCCATGGCAACTGAGCGCTTCCGCTGAGATACCGCAAGATACTTGGCTGGACCGGGATGACATTATGATTGACGGGCAGCTTAGCGAGTCAGAGGGAGGAGTGGCACAGGAAGTAGACCAGTTGCCTTGTGGGAAATGGAGTTTACCTAGACCGCTGTCGTGCAAGTGAGCAGAACAGACATCTGGCAGCTCCTCACTGGGAGCACAGGAAACTGTGCATTTAAAATAACGAGACAAACAAGGGGTCTGTATGTAGCATCGAGCAGTGTGTTCTGGAATTCTGTTTCTCCTGAAGGTCTTTCGGCCTCAAATTATGCCTTTTAGTGATGTTCAGGACTTCCTATGTTTTAATCTCATTTTTGCTTGTTAAGCAAAGGACGGCAAAAAAGCCCAAAATATCAGGTACCTGTAGGTTTCTTTCCTGTTCTGAAATTTTATTTCAGGAGTGAATTCAGTCACGTTCCCCGGGACCTGAAAACGAATAGAGATGTCACAGGAGTGGAGGTAAAGACTCAGGTGTATCTCAAGTGTGGGAGAGGAGATTTCACAGGTGTGGAGGTAAAGATACAGGCAGGTTTATCTCCAGTGTGGGAGATGAGATGCCACAGGTGTGGAGGTAAAGACTTTTCCTGGAGGTACTGTACAAACACTTACTTTGGTTCTGCTAACTTCATCAGGCTCATCTCCCACAGACAGTGAGCCCTCAGTCTCAGGTGCTGGACCTGTTGAAAGAAAGAGCTGGGCATCACAGAGTGACAGGCGTGAGTCTGTCTCAGTATCTCAGGTGCTACAAACTGTTGAATACAGCTGTCTGATCTTCTGAGACGACCTGACTGCTGTTTTGACACCATCATCATGATAATGGGCTCGTTATGGATCTGGTGTGATGCTGCTCACTGTGTTTAGAGTCCACTGTGATTCTCGCGCTGTGCAGACATCTGGGTTCCTCTGCATGTTCAGGATCCCTCTGTTTCCTGTATTTTAGAATATTTACTTCATATCGAAGTCTAATCACACTCCTAGAGAAAGTGTGGATCATTCTGGATCAGAAGGGACAGTCAGTGAATCCGAGCGAACTCTCTTCCTGTTGTGAACTCATGACTCGCACTAATATTCTTACAGGACCTTGAGAGAGAGGGTCAGTGATGTAGGAGAGAGAGCTGTGTGTCAGTGTGCCGTACAGAGAGAGGGCAGTGATGTAGGAGAGAGAGCTGTGTGTCAGTGTGTCGTACAGACAGAGGGTCAGTGACGTAGGAGAGAGAGCTGTGTGTCAGTGTGCCGTACAGACAGAGGATCAGTGACGAAGGAGAGAGAGCTGTGTGTCAGTGTGTCGTACAGACAGAGGGTCAGTGATGTAGGAGAGAGAGCTGTGTGTCAGTGTGCCGTACAGACTGAGGGTCAGTGACGTAGGAGAGAGAGCTGTGTGTCAGTGTGCCGTACAGACAGAGGATCAGTGACGAAGGAGAGAGAGCTGTTTGTCAGTGTGCTGTACAGAGAGAGTACTGTACTTCCTCTTCTCTATCTTCTGCAGAAGTTTTCTGTCCATCATGTAAGGAAAGACACTCATTTCTGCCACCATGTCCTCTATCTTCTCCAGCAGCTCTGTGACCTGAGTGCGGTCACCCCTGTTCTTGTTGTTGAGAACATGATACCTGTTCCCACACTTCTCCACCAGATACTGGAGCTCCTTCCCTCCTCTCTCACTGTGCTGCTCAATGGTTGTGTCTCCCAGTGTGTCCCCCAGGTGAACAGCACTATTGTGTGTCTCCAGACTCTCTCACTGAGGAGCTCCAGATGTTCCTTCTCTACTCTCCTCTGTTTCTCTCTCAGTGTGATGAGAGGGATCACCAGGAGGAGAGCGTGGGGTCCTGGGGGACACAGAGACACGCTGTACACAGTCTCTTGTTTGACCTGCTCTGAGGTGGACTTTATATTATCCCACTCCCAGCCTGGAGTGTCGACCACAGTGACCTGCCTCCCAGCTACTTCACCCTGTCTCTTCTCACACTCCTGTAGCGGCGAGGCTTAATAATAAGGCAGAATTAAGTGTTCTGAGCCTTCCCAAATGAGGCCCCATTTCTCTGTTCATCTCTGTGGTGCAGCCACAGAGAAACTATTCATGCAAGATGTTTTCTTTTGATAAGGACAGCTCCCAAAGGGGGATGCACTTAGCTAAGCCTGGCTATCATGATCAGTGGTCATCCGTTGGCGCCTATCTGTCTAGGGAGTGCCAGTTGGACATCTGGACTGCATTACTAAGTGTCAGGACTAAGTGACTCATATCTCACCTTGATCAACCAATCAGGGACTGGTAGGGCCGAGTAACCCACGTGGGACTCTGATGCCCATGGAACTTTCAGCCAATCAGCGAGCTGAAGTTCCTCCAGGTAAAAACAGGCAACACAGAGAGCCTGTGAGATTCAGATTCAGATTCAGATTCAACAATTCTAAAGGGAATTCAAAGGAGAATCCCAAGGGCAGGACATTCTCGCAGCGTGCCTCCTGACCATCCTGAGACTCAGCCCGGACAACCACGGAACGGCCAGTGTGTCCGAGTGCCAGAACTTTCCTTTGTTCTAAGAGTCTAGAGTGGAGGTTGCCAGAGAGTAACCAGCAGCAGGCCTCGTGAACAGGTCGGAACTGTGGACAGCTGAATTACTATTCAGAACTAGCTCTTCACCAGGAACGAACCGGTCCTCTTCCTGACTTGCTGGGACCCACAGTCATCTTTTCTCCTGTGCACAAACTTTGCTAGTTAAAGCCAACAGTGAGCATCAGCAGCGCACCGTCGCAAGCCGCACAGCACAGCCTGGCACGGAGCCAGAGAGCGCGGATTGGACAGCAACAGCCTGCAACTGTTTCTTTGTGCCCGCAGGAGATCTGAATCCCCAAAGATTGGATGAGTATTCAACTTCACTGCATTACAGCTCGAGAATTCAATTGTTATCCAAACCAGTTGATATCAATTTAATTCCTAAGAGTTATGTACTTGTTTTGAGTATCTAATGTAGAAGTTGTAACCAAGTTCACTTTACGAAACGGTCTAAATGAATGATATACTGAACGTATGTCCTCTTGATATATGTAACTCTTTGTAACTGACTGAATATATACCTTTTGTATTCTGATAACCCTCTCGATAAGATCTGTTAGGTTTATATGCATATTCTATGTATTAATAAATGTATCCTCGTGTATTAGTACCTGTGTGTGCGCGTTGTTTGAGTTATGTCGCATGGTTGGATTCTAAAGCCATCAAAAGAATCAACTTTGTGATTTACTGCTACAATTAATAATTGTCTCAGTAAATGCCCAAACCCTACAGAACTGGTGCCTTAAGAGAGCCACTATGATTACATATTTGGCGTCCCTGAACCGGTTTTCCCTACACTCCTCAGTTACTCCCTCAGTGTCAAACTCCTCTGAGCCCAGGATGGTGTTTCCTACTGCACTCTTCCCAGCACCAGTCCTGCCCAGCAGCACCAGTCTCAGCTCAGAGGGACGGGGCTGGAGTCTGGGTTCGACTTCACTCAGTGCAACAGGAGGAGAGACAGGAGCATCAGGGAGGTGACACATGAGAGGAGACCAACCTCTCCACAGGTAAAAGGAGTACAATTTGCTCAAGTCATTTCTTGACAAACTTAACTTAAAAGTCATTATAATAATAATAATAAATAATAATAATAATAATTGCTTACACTTCTATAGTGCTCTTCTGGACACTCCACTCAGAGCTCTTTACAGGTCATGGGGATCCCACCACCGCCACCAGTGTGCTGCCCCACCTGGGTGATGCTCCAGTCCTCTCCCCACACAGCAGCTCTCAGTGGGGAGGAGAGCAGAGTGATGAAGCCAGTTCAGAGAGGGGGGGTTATTAGGAGGCCATGATGTGTAAAGACCAGGGCGGTAATTTGGCCAGGACACTGGGGTAACACCCCTAATCTTCTCAAGAGATACCCTGGGATTGTTAATGACCACAGAGAGTCAGGACCGCGGTTTGACGTCTCATCTGCAGGACGCGCCTGTTTACAGTCCAGTGTCCCCGTCACTATACTGGGGCACCAGGACCCACACAGACTGCAGGGTGAGAGCGCCCCCTGCTGGCCCCACTCACACCTCTCCCAGCAGCAGCCTCAGTGTTTTCCCAGCAGTCTCCCCTCCAGGTACTGGCCAGGCTCACACCTGCTGGGCTCCAGTTGGGGCTGCCAGCTGGGAGTTGCAGGGTGATAGGGCTGCTGGCCATTATGAAAGAAACTTACAGAATGAACATCTGGGAATTATTCTTGGGCATCATGCCCAGAGTCGGCACAAGTACATTCTCCACCCTAACTCTGAACATCGGCGTTCCCCAGCGCTGCAAACTCAGCCCTCTCCTCTGCTCCCTGTTCACCCACGACTGCGTCTCCAGGAACAAGACAAACTCCATCATCACATTTGCGGACGATACAACGATCATCAGCTTGATCACGAACGGTGATGAGTCCGCCTACAGGGAGGAGGTAGAAACGCTGACAGCATGGTGTCAGGACAGCAGCCCCTCTCTGAACACCAGCAGAACTAAGGAGCTGATGGTGGACCACAGGAACAAACCAGGCACCCATTCACATCAGTGGGTCCGCAGTGGTCCAGATTCTCAAATTCCTAGGTGTCATCACAGGCGACCTGACCTGGACCCACCACACCAACCCCGTAGACGAGACAGCGCCTGTTCTTTCTCCCCAGACTGAAGAAGTTCAGCCTGCCTTCACACATCCTGACCAGCTTCTACAGCTGCACCACTGAGAGCATCCTAACCGGCTGCACCACTGCCTGGTGTGGTAACTGCTCCGCCCACGAGCTCAGGGTCCTCCAGAGGGTGGTGACACTGGCTCAGAACACTAACGGCTGCGCTACTGAACACAGGGGATATCTACTGTGTTAATGCCTCAAGAAGGCCAGGTCCATCCTCAGGGACCCCAGTCACCCTAAACACAACTTGCTCTCTCTACTACCATCTGGAAAACGGTACTGAAGTATCAGACCAAGACCACCAGGTGTCAGAACAGCTTCTTGCCCCAGGCAGTAAGACTGCTGAACAGCCAACCACAGCAGACACCTGCAGTTACCTCCTCGAACTGACAGGGGGCACTGGCACTCTCAGGACACCTACGAAGAGCACTAAATACCTCCTACCCTATACCCCACTACTGTCAGGACACCTAAATACCTCCTATCCTTGTGTTGGTTCCACACAATCTGTGAATTGCAGTTGTGTAATCTGTTGTATCCCAATGTTAACCCCTATAAATTCCTGTCCTCCAACTCTTCTATCCTTCTTAACGAGCCTTTAACGAGCTCGCAGATTTCAATGCTGACAACACCGCTGTGTGCTGTACTGTTCGTGCATCGATCAATAAACCTTGATTGATTGAGTGTTGGTCCGACAGTCTTGAGGAACAGATTATAGAGACTGAGCTGCTGTGTGATGGATTAAATCTCATCTCCCTGAGAGAAAACAGTTCAATTACAGCACAGAGGATTTAAACAGACACAGATCTGTGTGCCACTGTGTTAGTAACGCAGTACAGAGCGGAGCACAGTATGATTTTAATTCCTAACAGGACACAAGATGGTTGAATCTCTCAGTCTGATGAGCAGTAAGATCAGTGACTCAGTAATACAGCATCAATCACACTCACTCTCGGGAGGGATGAGGTCTATACTGTTCCTCCTCTTGACAGGCAGTCTGGGCTCCTCTGTCTCTTTCTCCAGCTCCTCTTCCTCCAGTGTCTTTCTCATCTTCTCCTTCAGCTCCTCTTCTCTCCTGCTCCACTCCTCCTCCAACCTCTGTCTGAGCTCCTCTGCCTCTCTCTGTCTCTCCTCCTCCAACCTCTGTCTCAGCTCCTCTGTCTCTCTCTGTCTCTCCTCCTCCCTCTGTCTCAGCTCCTCTGTCTCTCTCTGTCTCTCCTTCAACCTCTGTCTCAGCTCCTCTGTCTCTCTCTGTCTCTCCTCCAACCTCTGTCTCAGCTTCTCTATCTCTCTATTGTATGTCTCCAGCTCAGTATATACTTGGTCAATGTCAGTAGTGAAGTACAGCCCATAGTTTCCTGCCACCATGTCCTCTATCTTCTCCAGCAGCTCTGTGACCTGAGTAAGGTCACCCCTGTTCTTGTCGTTGAGAACATGATACCTGTTCCCACACTTCTTCACCAGACACTGGAGCTCCTTCCCTCCTCCCTCAATGTGTTGCTCAATGGTTGTGTGTGTCAGTGTGTCCCCGCAGGTGAACAGCACTATTGTGTGTCTCCACACTCTCTCACTGAGAAGCTCCAGATGTTTCTTTACTGATCTCCAGTCTGTGTATGAGTTCACATTAATCACCAGGAGGAGAGCGTGGGGTCCTGGGGGACACAGAGACACACTGCGCACAACCTCCTGTCTGACACTCTGTGGATGTGCCCTTCTTATAAAAGAGGAACCCCAGCCTGGAGTGTTGACCACAGTGATCTGCCTCCCAGCTACTTCACCCTGTCTCTTCACACACTCCTGAGGTTCTCCCTTAGTCTCAAACTCCTCTCTGCCCAGGATGGTGTTTCCTGCTGAGCTCTTCCCAGACCGTCTCTCCCCCAACAGCACGATCCTGATCTCTGAGAGACGCTGTGGTGCCTCATGGGAATCAGCCCGTCTCCTCCCTGTCAGAGAGAAAGATCACAGATTATTTACATGATAAAGTTCTCATCACAGATATCTTCACGACTTATCCCATTTAAAATTCACGATAAAAACTTTTCTATATCTTTCCTATTGTCACTGCCCTGTGAGAGAGGAAAAACACAGATTGAGATTATATTATATATATATTAAAAAATGTTCTGTTAATCAGACTGTATTCTTAAAACATTCTTATTCTGTATTCTTACAATTTATATGAAATATTTTTTTATTTTAACTGTTCTCTCTTTACCAAGGGCGCCAATACTTCAGGAGGGCCCTGTAGAGTCCCACTAACACTCTGAGTGTCCAGTGGCAGTTCAGACACATATGGGACTCCTGTGCTCAGAATGAACCTTTATACCACCTTATTTAAAAAATACATGTCAAAACTGTAAAATCATTCAGTCCATCCTGATTCTTCAGTAGTGAGTCTAAAATGTCACATTTCATAAAGAAATGTTTGGGACTCAGCCACCTGGCTGGGAAATCTGTGTGTTGTATAGTTTCAAACCGCTAATCTGTGTGTTGTATAGTTTCAAACCGCTAAGAAACTAACTACTGTGATCCACACTGAAGAGAATTAGCATGATGTTAGTTTAAAAACAGTGAAGCTGACAAGCTGGAGGAACTGAGTCTCTTTAGTCTGAAGGTGAGTGTCCCACACTGACAGGGTGATGATAGGGAACCATGTACAAAGAAAATATTCAACATCCTCAGTGACAGTCAGTCATCATTAAAGACCAGTTAGATATTGACACCTCAAAGTTCCTCAGAATTAACACTGAGGCTCAAAGCAACACTAAGACTTAAAATCAGGAGTGGGAGGCTCTACTGTACACAGAGGGGGGTGGGAGAGGGGAACAAGCTGCCCAGCCCTGTTGTTGAAGATGATACCCTGGCTTCTCTCCAGACACAGCTGGATGAGCTCCTCCAGTCAGGACATGGGACTCTACTGTACACAGAGAGGGGTTGAGGAAGGGAACAAGCTGCCCCGTCAAGACAGGAGAAACAGCTGCACGAGACCCTGGAATCACTACTAATTATGGGCCAAATAAATTCCTCTGTTGTTCATCTGTACTGATTCCTCTCTGGTATTATCAACTGTACAATAAACATGGCCTCTGAGCAACAAACAGGAAACGATCATATCTGAGCATCATGAATACTAACAGTGTGAATCCAATACCATCAGCACACAGTCAGGTTTAACATCAATCATTCTACCTTAAATAAACACCTTATTAAAATATTTAGTGAATCCCAAACAGCTTGAGTTTACACTACCAATCTCTGATCGCTAACAAGAGAAAGTGAAAGTAAAACAGTTCCGGTCTCTCTCCTTGTTCAGACCCCGTGTGTCTGACAGACAGAACACACTCTCAGCAGACAGGAAGACACTTCTCCAGCTGCTGCTGTGCTCTGTGACAGAGAAGAGACCCTCAGTGTCTCCCTTACCGACACTCTGACAGGTAGAACAAGAGAAAACTCACCAGGGCTGAGCACTGAGCTCCTAAACTCTGCCATCTCTCTCTCTCCGTCTCTTCCTGGTGATCTGAAGGGCAGGACTTTGTCCTCTCAGTGGCCCTTGATAAAATATTTAGTGGGTTCAGTTAATGATTAACTCACCAGAGCAGAATGAAGTCTTGGGCGCTGCCTGATATGAACTATTCTGGTATATCTCATCACTTAGGAATTTAAAAATACTTTAAAAATTATTTTTCATAAGCAAACTCTCTCGTTTGGGGTTCTGGAAAGTTGATCTAAAAGGATCTCCAAAGCACTTTACAGTCAGGGACCCCACTTCATCCCACCTGCAAACAACTGAGGAGAGGGAATTTGGGGCGTACAGACCGAACCCCGACTAAACAACACCCCTGACCAGCAGTCGGGACACTGGGGTCACACCCCTACTCTCACACAGTGTCCTGATCTGTACCGACCAGCAGTCGGGACACTGGGGTCACACCCCTACTCTCACACACAGTGTCCTGATCTGTACTGACCAGCAGTCGGGACACTGGGGTCCACACCCATCCCACCTGCAAACAACTGAGAAGAGGGAATTTGGGGAGTACAGACCGAACCCAGACTAAGCAGCACCCCTGACCAGCAGTCGGGACACTGGGGTCACACCCCTACTCTCACACACAGTGTCCTGATCTGTACTGACCAGCAGTCGGGACACTGGGGTCACACCCCTACTCTCACACACAGTGTCCTGATCTGTACTGACCAGCAGTCGGGACACTGGGGTCCACACCCCTACTCTCACACACAGTGTCCTGGGATCTGTACTGACCAGCAGTCGGGACACTGGGGTCCACACCCCTACTCTCACACACAGTGTCCTGATCTGTACTGACCAGCAGTCGGGACACTGGGGTCCACACCCATCCCACCTGCAAACAACTGAGAAGAGGGAATTTGGGGAGTACAGACCGAACCCCGACTAAGCAGCACCCCTGACCAGCAGTCGGGACACTGGGGTCACACCCCTACTCTCACACACAGTGTCCTGATCTGTACTGACCAGCAGTCGGGACACTGGGGTCCACACCCCTACTCTCACACAGTGTCCTGATCTGTACCGACCAGCAGTCGGGACACTGGGGTCACACCCCTACTCTCACACACAGTGTCCTGATCTGTACTGACCAGCAGTCGGGACACTGGGGTCCACACCCATCCCACCTGCAAACAACTGAGAAGAGGGAATTTGGGGAGTACAGACCGAACCCCGACTAAGCAGCACCCCTGACCAGCAGTCGGGACACTGGGGTCACACCCCTACTCTCACACACAGTGTCCTGATCTGTACTGACCAGCAGTCGGGACACTGGGGTCACACCCCTACTCTCACACACAGTGTCCTGATCTGTACTGACCAGCAGTCGGGACACTGGGGTCCACACCCCTACTCTCACACACAGTGTCCTGGGATCTGTACTGACCAGCAGTCGGGACACTGGGGTCCACACCCCTACTCTCACACAGTGTCCTGATCTGTACTGACCAGCAGTCGGGACACTGGGGTCCACACCCCTACTCTCACACACAGTGTCCTGACCTGTACTGACCAGCAGTCGGGACACTGGGGTCCACACCCTTCTGGATCTATGAAGTCAATGAGGCGCTGTCCCCGCCAGGGGGAGACAAGGCACCAGAAGTCAGAGGCCCGAGGTGAACTGCTTCAGGAGAGAGACAGATCGGGGAAACAGCAGGCCAGAGAGAGCAGGAGAGCAGACAGGAGTCAGACAGTAGATAACGGACCTGAGCAGCTCATCGGCTTGTTCCCCCCCCCACCCCTCTCTGTGTACAGTAGAGCCTCCTGTCCTGACTTTACAGACCCCCTCTTACCTTCCCCCCCCTTGTCTGAGCCGCCGCCCCCCCCAGAGCCCGTGATGGTCTGGGGACGAGTACAGTTTCAGGACAATCTCCTCTCTTCCACCGGCTCAAACGCAGACTCTCAGTCGGCTCTTCTGCAGCGTCAATCCCTCCCCAGAACAAACACAAACCACACCGTTTTTATTCATAATGAAGATATTATTTATTTAGATTTAATGAATAAATTCTTTTTAAGCGTTTTTCTGGGGGCATCTCTGCTGTTGAAATAAAGACTTAGGAAACACAAACAGAGGAGAAACCGCCCCCCTCCCACCTCACTCACGATGAACGCAAGAAGGTTAAAAATGAAGACGACCCGTGACCTCACAGGCGTGTCCGTGGGAGTCTGTTTGAGCGACGCAGAAACACGTCCACGCCTGGGGCTCGCCTGCCATTCCCACACAAGAGAGCAACAGGAACCGGAAGTCCAGGGCTCCGTCTCTCGCCGGGGAGCGTGGGTGGTGGTGTTTTTGTGAAAGGGTGGGAGAAGGGAGTGAAACACCCCCACCCCACGATCATGTCACTCGCTGTCATCGACCGATCGATTATACAATGACAAATCATGGAGAACCATTCCAGTTCCTCCTGGTGAAGGAAGAGTAGCACCACCTCCGCTCTCACTGAAATACTCTCCATCAATAAGACGCACGAGTCTCTCCGTCAATAAGATAGATAAATAAATAAGCCACGCAGGAAATCAATCAATAAACAAACAGAGCGATAAGGCGCCACGGGCGTCTCCGCCCACGAGTCCCGGACTCCCCTCTCCGGGCGGCAGCGGTCCGGGTCCGAGCTCGGGTTCGGGTCCGGCTGGCCGGTATGGGTATCGGTATCGGGCCGGACTCGAGGGCCTCTCCCGTCACGGTCGGACTCCACCCAGAAGGGGGGCGGGGGGGGTTACAGGTCACAGGTCACAGGTCACAGGTCGGAGCTGGTGCTAAGGTACTGAGAGACGCCGACCAGGAGCAGCACCTCCCCGGTCTTCATCGCCTCGGCCGCCGCCCCCTCTTCCTCCCCTGCCAGGAGGGGCGATGGCGGTGGGGGTGGGGGGGGGCAACAGCAGACCCAGCCCTTCCTCCTACCCCTCTTCTACACTTCTATAGCTCTTTCCTGGACACTCCACTCAGAGCTGTTTACAGGTCATGGGGATCCCACTACCACCACCAGTGTGCAGCTCTTTACAGGTCACGGGGATCCCACATCCACCACCAGTGTGCAGCTCTTTACAGGTCATGGGGATCCCACTACCGCCACCAGTGTGCAGCCCCACCTGGATAACGCCCCAGTCCTCTCCCCACACACCAGCTCTCAGTGGGGAGGAGAGCAGAGTGATGAAGCCAATTCATAGATGGGATTAGGAGGCCATGATTAGTAAGGGCCAATGGGAAATTTGGCCAGGACGCCGGTGTAAAACCCCTACTCTTCTCGAGAGACACCCTGGGATTGTTAATGACCACAGAGAGTCAGGACCTCAGTTTGACGTCTCATCCACAGGACAGCGCCTGTTTACAGTCCAGTGTCCCCGTCACTATACTGGGGCATCAGGACCCACACAGACCGCAGGGTGAGAGCGCCCCCTGCTGGCCCCACTCACACCTCTCCCAGCAGCAGCCTCAGTGTTTTCCCAACATGTACTGGCCAGGCTCACACTGCACCACACAGAGCCGGTACTCACCGCGTCGGAGTACAGCACGCTCAGGGCCGGCTGGCACCCTCAGCGGTTGTGCAAATTTCCGCCGATTCACTGCTGCCGCGTGGCGCTCGAGGGTTCAGAGAACTGTGTTTGTTTCTGGGAAACCCCCGGGAGGAACTACTGATAATAATAATACTACTGATAACAATAGTACTACTACTAACAGTAATAATACCACTGATAATACTAATAATATGACTGCTACTACTACGGACAACGCTAATAATACTACTAATACTACTACTGATAATACTACTACTACTACCACCACTAAAAATACTATTGATAATAGTACTACTACTAACACTACTAACTACTACTACTAACACTACTAATAATACTAATACTAATAATACTACTGCTACAACTACTGACAACACTAATAATACTAATACTGATAATACTAATACTACTAATAACACTAACAATACTAATACTCTACTAATACTACTGATAACAATAATACTAATAATGCTGCTGCTACTACTACTAGTACCGCTGACAACACTAATAATACTACTAATACTACTACTGATAATAGTACTACTACTAACACAAATATACTACTAATAACAATAATACTGTAGCGTTTGCAGGTTCTTTTCAGAACAAGGACGAGTGGAGACGCGATTAACAAACAAGCATGAGCTTTATTCGTTTACAACCACACAAAACCGAACACAGGATCTACACACACATGAGGAGACTGACGGAACACGTACACATATTTAGGGTGGTAATTACCTAACAACACACTACTTTTACAGGACTACACAGGGCACTAGAACTACTAGGACATTATTTACACAGGTAGGGTCAGCCGCTAGTCATCGTGCTGACCCTCAGACTCTCCCCGGCCACAACTCCCAGCATGCCCAGCGGTACTACGAGCGCCTAGGGGCGCTTCCTCCTCACCACCAGGCGAGGGCGTTACAATACTAATAATAACAATGCTAATAATAATACTACTGCTACTACTACTACTGCTGACAACACTACTACTCCTAATAATAATAATCTACTAATACTACTGATAATGATAATACTAGTAATAACACTACTAATACTACTACTAATACCAGTAACAATCTCCTTCACACAAGAACTGCACACACGGTGTACAAATCAGCTGACTGGAGAGTAATTTCCGACGGTGATAAACACAAGGAATAGAACTGACCTTGTTGGTTTCTCTAAAAACACTACCAGTCCTGTCAAAGACAGGATATGCTCCACTAGAATTGTTGTCTCTGACCGGTGAGAAATTTAGTTTGTTGTGCGAAGGACTCAGCAAGAAGAGATGTGTCAATTCAGGTGCAGTTGTTTATCGTGAGGGAAAGCACAGATAATATGGGCTTTAATGAATTAACAGTGAAAGTGTAGCAGGGGGCCTCGTATGGACTGCGGTTGTGTCTAGTTTTTGTTTGCATTTAAAGATTTTGCTTGTCTTTTGCAAACAAAATCTAAGCTAAGACTTTTACATGAAACATAATGCAGGAGTAGCTGCAGCCTAGGTAGACGTGCCGAAAACCACGTTACGTTGTTATTATTTACTTTATTTATTATTTCTCACTGAACACTAGCGCCCCTCTATGATCACACACTAAACAAAGTACTTTGCCGCTCTGATTACTAACTGAACACTAGCGTCCCACTCTGATCACACACTGAACATACTACTGTCCCACTGTGATGACTCAATGAACACAGTACTGTCCCACTGTGATTTCTCACTGAACACACTACTGTCCCACTCAGATGACACACTGAACACAGTACTGTGCCACTGTGATCACACACTGAGCACACTACTGTGCCACTGAGATCACACACTGAGCACACTACTGTGCCACTGTGATCACACGCTGAACACCGTACTGTGCCACTCTGACCGAACGCTGAACACAGTACAGTGCCACTGTGATCACACACTGAGCACACTACTGTCCCACTGTGATCACACACTGAGCACACTACTGTCTCCCTCTGATGACACTGAGCACAGTACTGTGCCACTGTGATCACACACCGAACACAGTACTGTGCCACTGTGATCACACACCGAACACAGTACTGTGCCACTGTGATCACACACCGAACACAGTACTGTGCCACTGTGATCACTCACTCAACACACTACTGTGCCACTCTGATCACACACTGAGCACAGTACTGTGCCACTCTGATCACACACTGAGCACAGTACTGTGCCACTGTGATTACTCACTGAACACACTACTGTAGCACTGTGATTACTTCCTGAAAACACTACTGTGCCACTTTGATCACAAAGTGAACACAGTACTGTGACACTGTAATTGCTCACTGAACACAGTACTGTGCCACTGTGATCACACACTGAACACTGTACTGTCCCACTGTGATCACACACTGAACACTGTACTGTCCCACTGTGATCACACACTGAACACTGTACTGTCCCACTGTGATCACACACTGAACACTGTACTGTCCCACTGTGATCACACACTGAACACAGTACTGTCCCACTGTGATTACTCACTCAACACACTACTGTGCCACACTGATCACACACTGAGCACACTACTGTGCCACTCTGATCACACACTGAGCACACTACTGTGCCACTCTGATCACACACCGAGCACACTACTGTGCCACTCTGATCACACCCCGAACACAGTCCTGTGCCACTGGGATCACAACCCGAACACACTACTGTGCCACTGGGATCTCACACTGAACACACTACTGTGCCACTCTGATCACACATTGAACACACTACTATGCCACTGGGATCACACAACGAGCACACTACTGTCCCCCTCTGATCACACACTGAGCACAGTACTGTCCCACTGTGATTACTCACTGAACACTAGCGTCCCACACTGAGCACAGTACTGTACCACTCTGATCACACACCGAACACACTACTGTGCCACTGGGATCTCACACTGAACACACTACTGTGCCACTCTGATCACACATTGAACACACTACTATGCCACTGGGATCACACACCGAGCACACTACTGTCCCCCTCTGATCACACACTGAACACAGTACTGTGCCACTGTGATTACTCATTGAACACACTACTGTCCCACTCTGATCACACACTGAACACAGAACTGTGCCTCACAGATACCACACTAAAAACACTACTATGCCACTGTGATTACTCACTGAACACTAGCATCCCACTCTGATCACAGTACTGTCCCACTGTGATCACAAAGTGAACAGTACTGTCCCCCACTGATGACACCCCGAACACAGTCCTGTGCCACTGGGATCACACCCCGAACACAGTCCTGTCCCCCTCGGATGACACACTGAACACAGTACTGTGCCACTGTGATATCTCACTGAACACTAGCGCCCCACTCTGATCACAGTACTGTCCCACTGTGACAACACGCTAAACACAGTACTGTCCCACTGTGTCTGTATGAACCCCTCTCTCTCTCAGGTCTCTCGCTCGCTCTCTCGCTCTCTCTCCTCTCAATTCAATTCAAGGTGCTTTATTAGCATGACCGATGAGTACAATCAGTGTTGCCAAAGCAAATAAAAATAATAAAATTAACATGGAACAAAACAAAAAATAGAAGTAAAATAAAATCTACAGACATATTACAGATATTTAACACAAAGACATTATAAAATATTGACATATACTGTAGGCGGCTGGAGCATTATTGGGAGACGGACTCACTGTTCCTCAGGCTGTGACAGGAGATCACATACTGGGCTGCCAGATCAACTGAGTTCCCTCCTCCCTCTCCCAGTAGGATTGGGACCTGTTGTGGTTTTGGCAGGTGTGGGAACTCTGGAATTAGATTTCTGAATTTAGGCAAGAATGTTTCTCTAATCCCAGAGTATCTGTCACAGTGCAGTAGGAAGTGCACCTTTGTCTCTATTTCTCCCCGCTGGCAGTGGGAGCACAGCCTGTCCTCTCTGGACAGCCAGGTCTGCCTGTGTCGCCCAGTTTCTATGGCCAGGTTGTGGTCACTGAGCCTGTACTTCGTCAGGGTCTGTTTCTGTTTATTTTTTATTTTGGTCAAATATTCAGCTAGTGTGTATTGTCTGTTTAAGGTTCTGTAGCATTCCAGTTTGTTGTGTTTGTGTGTGTCCCAGTGTGTGAGATATTGCTGTTTGATCTGTGCTGTGATGTGGTTGAGTCTGGGTTGTGGTGCTCTAGCAGTGCTGTCCTGAGGCTGGTTAGTGTCGGTGTGGCTCAGGTCGGTGAGCCTCAGGACCAGCTGGCTCAGGGGGCTCTGTTTTGTGCTCAGCTCTTGGCTCAGCAGGGCTTTGTGGTGGTAGGAATTTTGGCCGCTGTTTTTTAGGTGTAGCCAATACTTTAATATTCTTTTCTGTATATCAATAGTGGGTACTGGCCTAATTCGGCCCTGCACCCGTTGTTAGGAGTTTTTCTCTGCACACGGAGGATGTTTCTACAGTTTCTGTGGGGTGTTTGTTCCATTGGGTGTAATCCTGGTCTGTGAGGGGACCCCACACTTCACTGCCATATAGGGCAACGGGTTGGATTACACTTTCAAATATTTGGAGCCAGATTCTTGTAGGTGGGCTGATGTTGAAGAGCCTCCTTCTTATTGCGTAGAAAGCCCTGAGTGCCTTCTCCCTCAGTGCCTTCACTGCCAGGTCAAAACTCCCGGAAGAGCTGATGGTGAGACCGAGATATATGTAGCTGGATGTGTGCTCCAATGTGTTGTTGTTCAGTGTGAATTTGTACCTGTTTCTCTCTTTGTTTCTCGCGAGACTAAGTGAGTGAGTGGGCGGAGCTTCGGTGGGTTTGATTGTGTGGCGGTGTTTCTTCACTAGTTTTGTGTTTTTCTGTCTTTTATGGGGAAAAGCGGGATTTATTTTCTCGTCATGGCCGGTTCTGGAGGCTCTGATCCTCCAGACCTCTCATTTGAGAAATTAACTCGACGCCATGGTGCGAAAATCTCACTGTCTTCTGTCCGCTTGAGAGGTGCGTTCTTGCGGTCGGGGAGGTCGTGGGCTGCAGGAACATCAGGTCCGCTTCCCGCATGAGTGGAGGGATAGTCATTTTCCTGTAATCTACCGATCTGGCAAACACGCTGGTGGAGAAGGGAGTCGTCCTGGTCGGCACCTACACCCCGGTCCTGCCTCTCGCGGCCCTGGCTCGAAAGATCACCCTCTCTAACGTGCCTCTGTTCATGAGGAACGAGCTGCTGGAGAGGGAGCTGTCCCGGTACGGACAGATGGTCTCTCCGATCAGGAGGGTCCCTCTGGGCTGCAGGGCACCGCAGCTGAAGCACGTCATCTTAAAAAAAAAACACAGAAGAGATCAATGTGGGCCTTAAATTTCGGATTGACAGCTGTGACTATGTTGTATTCGTGACTTCGGAATCGATGAAGTGCTTCAGGTGCGGGAGCGAGGGGCATGTGGTGAAGAACTGCCCAGAGGTGGAGGAAGAGACGGACAGGGAGCCTCAGCCCCAGGGCGCACAGGAGGCTAGCCGACAGCGTCAGGCAGCGGG
Source organism: Lepisosteus platostomus (assembly GCF_059453375.1). Lineage (NCBI taxonomy): Eukaryota > Metazoa > Chordata > Actinopteri > Semionotiformes > Lepisosteidae > Lepisosteus > Lepisosteus platostomus. Next base: position 68,437,608 of record NC_142615.1, on the reverse strand, counting down.
GAGCGGAGCAGCGCAGGGAGGCAGCGGGGAGTCAGAGCCCACGGCCGGGGTGCAGGAGAGGAGATCGCTGGAGGGAGCAGGTGAGCCTGAGCCGGTGGTGTCCCAAGCAGGAGAACAGACAGTAAAGAGTGGACCATCGCAGCCCTCAGAAGAGCAGGGAGCCCCCCACACCGGAGAGCAAGAGACGAGCGCTGGCGGAGCAGGGGAGCGGCAGAGCCACACTGCTCAGGAGAGTCAGGGAGAGAGAGAGTAGGCAGTGACACCGACAGCGGAAAACGCGTCTCAAGCGCCAGCGAAAACTGTAGACATGGTGTGGGGAGGAAATGAATTATCATCTGAAAAAATAGACGATGGTTTTAAGACACCGCGGAGAAAGCACACAAAAAAATCTGTGCAGAGTGCGGTGCAGAAGAAGCGCAGCACAGAGAGCTCGGTGGAGGGCGGCTCTGTCGCCGGCCCGGGGGCCACGAGTGACTCCGACACCGGGAGAGTGAGGACGCGCTGGAGTGTCCTCGCTGCCACCGCCGCCACCGCCCGGAGCTCCTCGGAGTCCGGGAGCGACGACGAGGGCGGTTTCACCGACTCCTCTCTCGCCTCGGGCTCCTCGGCCCGGCAGAGCTGCAGAGGAGGCTACAGTTTCCAGAGCATCAGGGAGTTCTTAGAGAAGACTAAAGGTAAGAGGGGAACTGTGGTCGAGGACTTTTTTCCCCGACACCGAGCTCTTTGTCCTCTCCGCAACGCACCATCTGAAGAGGGGCTCGGGTGCGAATGACTTCAGTGATCAGGAGAGATGGCGCCTGAAGAGCCTTTTAGGTAAGATCAAGGCAGGACCGCGAAACGCACCTCAGCACGAATGAGTCCTGTCCCTAACATCACATTACTATCCGTCTGCGTGCTACAGTACATGTCTGTTCGTGTTTTATGTTTTTTCTTTTTTTCTTTTCCGCAAACATAGGCGACATTAGGATAGGCAGTTTGAACACCAATGGGTGCAGGAGGGCTTTGAAGCGAGCTGCGGTGTTGGAGATTATCAAAGAAAAGAGCCTGCAGGTGACTTTCCTGCAGGAGACCCACACCGACAGCTCCAACATCGTCGCCTGGCAGCGGGAGTGGCAGGGGGACATCGTGTACAATCTGTGAGCGCGGGGGTCGCGGTGCTGTTCTCTGTGGGGTTCAAGCCCCTCTCTATCGCCGTCCAGGAGGTGGTGAGGGGTCTCCTGCTACTCGTGCGAGTAGTTCTCGGGAAGAAAACCTTTGTTTTTATTAACGTTTACCGGACACTCAGAGAACCATTAATACACAATCCACGAATGGACATAGAACCGGGCCGCTCCTTGGACTTTACCAGCAGACTGGTCCACGCCAACATCACACAGCTCCACCACCTGCTAGACGCAGCGTGGAGTGGGCGTGTGACGCGCTGGGACTACACTCGCGGCGGTGTGTAGACAGGTTTCTTAGTCAGCTTCGCTCTGCTCTGCCTCTCGAGGAGATGCTGCTGATCCAGGGTCTGTTTGAGGATCATCGCCTTCCAACCACACAGCCTCCTTTCCCTGGTCTGCTAGTGTCTCCTGCGCTCAGTCCCGGACTGACGGGATCTCTCCTTGAGCCCCTTGCCTCAGAGGAGAGGTCTCTAGCTGGTGTTGGGGGGAAATGTCTGTACAGACTAGTTGTAGCATCTAGGCACCAGGCCCAGCTGTCCGCACTCCCTGACACTCCCTGGAGGGCTCGTCTGGGAGTGCCGGATGACGTCCGGCCTGCCTGGGGTAGCCTCTACAGATTTCCCCTCAACAAGAGGGCTGGTGATCTGCAATGGAGGGTCCTGCACACCATCCTGGGGGTCAACTCGTTTGTGTCGGTTCTGGACCCGGCGGTGTCCGACGCCTGTCCCTTCTGCGCTCAGAGGGAGACGGTGTTCCACTGATACAGCGCCTGCCCCCGCCTGTCGCCCATGTTTGCCGTACTGATCCGGCTCTTCACCAACCTTGGCCTGGCCTTCAACGATGTTATTTTCGTGTTTGGGGTGGGTCATACAAAAAAAACGGAAAAACTCAGACCCTCCTGGCTAATTTTCTGCTGGGCCAGGCCAAACTCGCCATCTACAAGACTCGTAAAAATAAGATCTCTGGTTCCGGGTCTGTAGACTTGGTGGGGATGTTTGAAGGGTTGGTGAAGAGCAGGATATCGTTAGAATTTTTGTTTGATAAATCTCATAATGACCTCGGAACCCCATGTGTCTGTGTCCCCAGGGGAAGTTCACCACGGCCAGCGATGTGTGGGTGTTCAGGGTGACCCTGTGTGTGTGTGTGTGTGTGTGTGTGTGTGTGGGTGTGTTGGGGGTGACCTCGTGTGTCTGTGTCCCCAGGGGAAGTTCACCACGGCCAGCGATGTGTGGGCGTTCAGGGTGACCCTCTGGGAGATGCTGAGGCTGTGTAAGGAGCAGCCCTACGCCTCCATGACAGACGAGCTGGTGATCGAGAACGCTAGAGAGTTCTTCAGAGACCAGGGCAAGCAGGTAACAGCCACACCTGGCCAGGAGTACCTGTACCTGTCTCTCTCCTGTTCAAGAGGCTTGACTGTGACTGGCCCTGGTCAGCATCTCCATGTGATCGATTGCTCCTGATCCATTCACTGTGACTGGCCCTGGTCAGCATCTCCATGTGATCGATTGCTCCTGATCCATTCACTGTGACTGGCCCTGGTCAGCATCTCCATGTGATCGATTGCTCACGATCGATTCACTGTGACTGGCCCAGGTCAGTACACTGTCCAGTCCTGTTAGACCAGGAGGACAGCTGGTCTGGTGGTTCAGGTCCAGTGGTTCAGGTCCGGTCCTGTTAGACCAGGAGGACAGTTTTGGGGTACCGGCTCCTCGTCTCTGCGCCCCGGTGTGCAGGAGAGACGCGTCAAACACCGTCCACAGGGGGCGCCGCTGTGCGGAGCAGGACAGGAGCAGGTGGAGTCAGTCCAGGGTGTTCTGGGGGACGGGGGGCTCGGCCGGCCAGCGTTGAGGTTTAGGGGTGAGGGCGGCGGGGCAGGGGTGTGAATACTACCCCAGGGGCGTGGGCGCTGTAGGTACTGCTGTCGTGACACACTGGATGTCTTTGTGTTTTTTTCCTTCTTCTTCGCCGACTACTAATGTTGTACATAGCGTACGGGACAGATTGTTACACTAATATATGGAGACGTCGGTGCGTTCCCCGTCTGCGGTCCTCGCGCTGCCTCTGGGCGGCGCTGGCATGTCGAAGGCTCTCGGGTTCGTCTGGTTCTTGTCGTGAATCTTTTTGTAGAAGTTTTAATAAAGTAACATTTTCAGATAACTGGGTGTCCTGTTCTGCTTTCTGCATCCCGAGTGATCGACTGCCCCTGCTGCTGCCTGGAAGTCATTAGTTAAAGGGTATCCGCATCAACAACAGGGCTGTGCAGCTTGTTCCCCACACCCGCCCCTCTCTGTGTACAGTAGAGCTTCCTGTCCTGACTGGGGGAGCTCACCCAGCTGTGTCTGGAGAGAAGCCAGGGTATCAGCTTGTTCCCCCCTCCCACCCCTCTCTGTGTACAGCAGTGCCTCCGGTATCAGTTTCAACACTGGCTGGGTACAGAGGAGGGAGAGCTGGCGAGGAGCGTGGCTCCGATCCTATCCTTGATCCGATCATGGCTCCAATTCCTGTAATTTATGAGAGCACAATCACAAAGCATCTAAAACTGTACAACTCCAAGGTTTAGAAAACGTTTTTACAGAAGCTATCCAGACAGTTTGGGGTCATGCATTCGTTTGATCCAGCTGGGGATTCTGTATGACCCTGACAGACACACTGATTCCAGGTGAGAGACTCACACTGAGGTGACCTGTCTCCAGCTGTACGACCCTGACAGACACACTGATTCCAGGTGAGAGACTCACACTGAGGTGACCTGTCTCCAGCTGTATGACCCTGACAGACACACTGATTCCAGGTGAGAGACTCACACTGAGGTGACCTGTCTCCAGCTGTATGACCCTGACAGACACACTGATTCCAGGTGAGAAATTGACACTGAGGTGACCTGTCTCCAGCTGTATGACCCTGACAGACACTGATTCCAGGTGAGAAATTGACACTGAGGTGACCTGTCTCCAGCTGTATGACCCTGACAGACACACTGATTCCAGGTGAGAGACTCACACTGAGGTGACCTGTCTCCAGCTCTATGACCCTGACAGACACACTTATTCCAGGTGAGAAATTGACACTGAGGTGACCTGTCTCCAGCTATATGACCTTGACAGACACACTGATTCCAGGTGAGAGACTCACACTGAGGTGACCTGTCTCCAGCTGTATGACCCTGACAGACACTGATTCCAGGTGAGAGACTCACACTGAGGTGACCTGTCTCCAGCTGTATGACCCTGACAGACACACTGATTCCTCACCCTCACTGCTGGGCAGACACAGCGTCACTCGGGCTCCAGCACCCCCCCCCACGTCCCCTAGCGTTAACCCACAGTGGACACTCCATCTGGCTCCAGTCTGGTGCAGTGTCGTCCCCTAGCTTTAACCCACAGTGGACACTCCATCTGGCTCCAGTCTGGTGCAGTGTCGTCCCCTCGCGTTAACCCACAGTGGAAACTCCATCTGGCTCCAGTCTGGTGCAGTGTCGTCCCCTAGCGTTAACCCACAGTGGACACTCCATCTGGCTCCAGTCTGGTGCAATGTCGCCCCCTAGCGTTAACCCACAGTGGACACTCCATCTGGCTCCAGTCTGGTGTCGTTGTTATCATTATTATTATCCATGTTATCAACATTATCATTATCAACATTATCTGGTGATAATGTTGATAATGTTGCTATATTGGCCCTATACAATTTCTTGCATTAGGAATGTGTCTTTTCACAGACCCCAGCTTGCTCTCCATGAGACACACAGACAGGGAGGGAAGCTGGGGGTCAGAGTGCAGGGTCAGACATTGGACAGCGCCCCTGGAGCAGTTGGGGTGAAGGGCCTTGCTCAGGGGCCCAACGGAGTAGGATTTCTCTGCTGGCTGCGGGATTTGAACCAGCAACCTTCCAGCCACAAGAGCAGATCCTCAGCCACAGAGCCACCGCTCCGCCCCAGAAGAATATTGACATTCCCTGACCGGGAATCGAACCCGGGCCGCGGCGGTGAGAGCGCCGAATCCTGACCACTAGACCACCAGGGACACTACAGCGACACTTGACCGCACAGCTGAAAGATCACTCCCTGTAGTGCGACAAGCTTGCAAAGCCCCATTAACACCTTTTCTATTTCTTGTCTCCCCGCAGGAATCACGTTATTATGAGCGACATCACCGTGGCCCCCTCCAGCAGTGACCTGGACCAAGTCCTGCTCGATTCGGCGAACGAGTACGTGGTGTGCTTTGCGTTTACATCCTCTGAGGCAAAGGGAGCAATACCTAAACATCTTGGAAAGCTATCTGACCTCCTCCGAACGAGGGACGGGTGAAGAGGTAGCTCCTGATCTCGAGCCAGAGGGAAGACGGGAAAATGGTTCAGGTCAGGGGAAGTCACAGCCCTGACGCGGGAGAACATCAGACTATTCCTAGACTTCAAGAGAGAGAACAAAGGCAGACCGAACGTGAAGTTCTGTGTGGCGTCAATCGACGACGAGGTCAACACCGGATCTTCCGTTTACCTCTTCGGAAGGGGGGCTCTGGCCAGCAAGCACTTGGAGCTGCCTTCCCAGCTGGGGGTACCGGCCGTGCTGACAACTCTGCACGACTCCGTCCAGCTGGCGTTCCGCCCGCCGAAGTACGGCGCGGGCGAGATCGCGAGGTATCGGGTTCTGTACCAGAAGCCGGGCGACTCAGCTTGGGGGGAAGTGGACACCGATGACAACAAACCAGAGTTCACCGTGTCGGGGCTGGACCTGAACGCTTCATATCGATTCGGCTGCCAGGCGGTTTGCAAACCGGGAGACGGCTGTGCCAGCGACGCAACTCCTTCCTGCAAGACGCTTCCTTCAGCCCCCCCCGGAGCTCCTCAGCAGAAATCAACAGGACCAAACTCCATGACGGTCACCTGGGACATGCCCACCTCTGTGGGACAGGGAGTCACCTCTGTGGGACAGGGAGTCAGGGAGTCAGCGTTACTTCCTACGAAGCTGAATACAGAGAGGTCTTCAAGGGGGCAACGGACGAGCAAGACAGCAAAACATGGACGAAGCTCAAAGCCAGAGGGAGGGTGTGCACTCTGGAGAACCTGAGGGAAGGAAGTTCCTACATCATCCGGGTTTATTCCGACTGTGGCAAAGAAGACAAGAGTCCACCGAGCCCCGAGACTCCAATAACAATCCCGAAGGACAGCAGAGTCAAGTCAGGGGTGTTAAAGTACAGAGCGACCACTTCCTAAACTTCTCCACTTTGATAGAGCGCGGGCAGCCTTCCTTATACAGGCTGTCGCTGGAACAGGAGCCCACCGACGAGCAGCATTTCCAGCGCTTCACGTTCGGCAGGAAAGTAGAAGAAGGGAACAATAAGGTCATCATCCTTCTGGGGGCCACGGGGGCAGGGAAGACCACCCTCATCAACGCGATGATCAATTACATCCTGGGCGTGCAGTGGGAGGACCGGTTTCGATTCAAGCTGATCCACGAGGAGACCAACCGCTCGCAGGCGGAGAGTCAGACCTCCATCGTGACGTCCTACGAGCTCCACAACCAGAAGGGATTCGTCGTCCCCTACTCCCTCACGGTCATCGACACCCCGGGGTTCGGAGACACGCGGGGACTCTCTCTCTCCCACATCGATGCTGTGTGCTTCGTGGTCCAGGCGTCTCTGGCGCGGCTGACCTCAATCCAGCAGTACGTCTTGGACTCCATCCTCTCCATCTTTGGGAAGGACATCGCCGAGAACACCCTCGTCCTCGTCACGTTTGTGGACGGGAAGGACATCCCCGTCCTGGGTGCCATCGAAGCCGCGGGCCTGCCCTGCCGCAAGAACCGGAAGGGCAAAGCGACGCACTTCGAATTTAACAACTCCGCCCTTTATACACAAAACGAGAGGCACGACACCGATCCCAACAGGGAGGGCTCCAGGACAATGACGACTAAGAGGACGAGAACAAGCTGGAGAAAATTGTCTGGACGAACAACATGAAGCAGCTGAAGAGGTTTTTCCAAATGTTGGAGGAGACGGAGGGGAAGGACTTGGCGCTGACGAAGAAAGTCCTGGAGGAGCGCGAAAGGCTGGAGACGGCGATGGCGAGGCTGCTGCCTCAGATCTAGGCCGGGTTGGCGAAGCTGAACGAAATGAAGAAGATCAGGGCATGTCTGGAAAACGAGCAGGCCAACATGGAGCAGAACAAGAAGTTCGAGACGGAGATCGAGGAGCTGGTCCCGAAACGGAAGAACACCAAGCATCTCTCAATAAACTGCAACAACTGTCTGGTTTCGTGCCATTCAGGATGTTTCCTTCCCAATCTCTGCGCCGTCATGGATGACGCTGGATTCTGTGTGATTTGTCCAGGTAACTTCCACTACTCCGCTCACATATCCGAGATGACGATGTGGGAGGTTTCGGTAGAGGAGAAGCAGCGGGACAGTACGGCGCCGGCGAGATCGTGAGGTATCGGGTATCCGAGATGACGATGTGGGAGTACGAAGTGGTCAAGGTCATGAAAACAGTCAAAGAACTCAAAGAACTCAAGAACAACTTTGTGAAGGCTTCCGGCAAGTTCATGTCGATGAAGGAGATGCTTGAGAAAATCTAAATGGACGATTGAGGACCGGATCATGCAGCTGATCAGGCTGTCCTCCAACTGAAAACTGTTTTCACACTTCTTCTGAGATAATCCAGATTGTGAAGACGACTGCGCCCTAGCAGATCAAAATATATCCAGATCAAAATCCAGATATTAATACATACATACATAATCCAGATAATGGAAGCTCTGTCCACGGCCGCCTACATCGAGCTGCTCATCCGCAACGAGGAAGAGGAGGCCCGCATCGCCGAGCTGCGCAAGATGAAACAGAACGCTGAGATCCTCGCCAAGATCGCCAACAACGAGAAACTGCTGCCAGAGGAGCGCAGGATCGCGAGGGAGAGAAAAATCGCTCAAGATGTCAAACTGGCGAGCTCCGTAGTGAGAGCCTGGACTTCAGGACACTGAACACGTTCCAGACCGCCCGAGAACTCCTGCAGGACAGTGAACACATTCCGCACCGCCCGAGAACTCCTGCAGACACTGAACACGTTCCACACCGCCCGAGAACTCCAGCAGGACACTGAACACGTTCCACACCGCCCGATAACTCCAGCAGGAAACTCCATCTTGCGTTAAATCACGAGTAAACCAAAACACAGAATAATGTTCGGGTTTCGTAAAATAACTGTTCCTAATAGTTCAACTGAAATAAAATAATAACTTAGTTCTACTCAATCCCTTAGTTTTAAAATCTACAAAAATCATTTTACATTCTCTAAATTCAAAGCTTTCCTTTCACCAGACCTCCAGCCAGACTGATGTTGGCCTCTCTCTCAGGCTGTCGGGATAAAGCTGCCTTTCAAATCAATCGGCATCCTGCTGCGACAGATGATTTAATGTCCACAGGGGAAAGTGTGGTTATAGATTATAAAGACCGCAGGACACCTCAGGGTTTGCAGACAACGGTCAGACGAGAGAAGGCGTCTCTGCCTTTCCTGACCACATCTCCTTAGCAGAAGATCTGAACACAGATCAAATGCTTCTAAGGAACAGCCGCTTCAAGAACAGTTCTCAACACGTCAGTGTGAATTTCAAATCGCATTTCAATGTTTTTTGTCTGGCGTCTGTACTTGGTAGATCCCTACGCCGGTGAAAAATGAAAAATACCTTTCCTCTGAGTGACCTGTCGTGCTCTATTTCTGGGTGACCTTGGACATCATCCATCTCTAACGAACGGTGTTGACTTCTGACGATTCTTCTGCACTCTCTCTCATCTGTATATAAAAGCACACTTCAGTCACCTGCGGGCGCGAGGCCCTGCTGACGAGAGACGCTCTGGTCCTCAGGTACGGGGCTGTGAAAGAGCGAGAGGCTGGAAGTGGGGCCTGCTCCTCCTCTCTCTCTCCCCCGTGTGCGCTCACAGGGTCGGTCTCTCTGAACGTGCCGAAGACGGGCGGAACTCAACACCCCTGCCTGGACGACGAGAGGAATAACAGGCGAACAAAACACTTAAGGACACCGACCGATGACCTTGCCCAGAGCGTTCATGAGGTTTCAGACCGAAGTTCAGGAGGAAGGCGAGAGCCGCCGCTCGCCTGCGCTCGTCAGTCTCACACTCAGCACATCTCACACTCCTTCACCGCAGCAGCTCAATCCTCTCCAGCGCACTCTTTACAGTCCAGCTGCACCACGGAGAGGAGACCCAGGAACGCCTGAGGGGCGACGGAAAGGAATCCACTGTCACACACAGCAGTGACACGGGCACACGCAGTCACATGGGGACACCACAAGGGAACTCACAGCAGATGATCGCTCGACGGCATCGCAGCCGAAACACGGGGTTGAGCCCCGAGAATTTCACAAGGCACTCAAAGCCAATCGATCACTCTCTTTTCTTGAGATCACGTTAATGGAGGTTCCAGGAGAGAACATCAGAGCAGGAACAAGATACCCCCATCCCCACAGTGTGACTGTTCCCGCCAGAGCCCACAGACCACACTCATTCCCCAGCACAAGTCCTGAACTGAAAGACAAGAACCGGGGCAAACCAGTAAGTTACTGCTGATCACTACTTAATAAACTTCAAGGTTTAACAGACAACCTGCAGATCTCCTGTTTTCGGTTTTTATATAGTTGTTTTTGAGTCAAACATCCAGAACACCCTTTCATAACGCATCTGTACGCCCTGTTCTTGCATTTCTTTGGTTTAGTTTCTGCTCACTTCCCCTGGAGTGAAACACACCTCCGAAATAAGTGTTTATAAAACTTTCATTTCTCTTTACCTGAACTCAAACCTGCAAGAACACGTCATCATACAGAGCTTCAGCACAGCGTATGTCCTGTCACTTATTTTTATACTGTATTACTGTATTTGAGGTGTCATCTGAACCGAAGCAAACCTCGAAAACACGTCATTACAACATTGTTTCTGTCGATTTTAGCAGTGGTGATGCAAACCTCCAATATAGACGGTTTGAAAACATCCTCTCTGTTCAGCTGAAGTGCAGCAAATGTGTCAATCTGTTTTTAGTTCATTTATTGATCAAACTGTTTCTATCAGCCCTGGATCCGACATGAGCCACAGCGAAACTGGAGCCACTTCGACACACCGGTATCCTACAATTTCATTAAAAAAACACTTGATATTTACTTCAGAAGGAGGAAATACAAATATCAACTAAACAAGCCGGCTAGTCAAAGAAACAGCACATTTAAACCAACAAAACTACAATTTCACTCAAAATGTCAGACGCCAACTGAAATTAAAGTGGCCTTCGAGATCAGTTCAGTGAGCTCAATAATAAACTTTCACACCAACAGACCCCCAATTTCGCCACAAACACATGGAGCTTGTGTCTGTGAAGGTGAAGTGTGAGACGATTGTGTCATCAGGAGGGAGGGCCACAGCAGTACAGCAGAGAGAGCCATCACTGTTACCCACATACTCTCACACCGGTCCCATGTAGAACTGCTGTATTAAACTGTCTGGTGAAGAGACGCGTCTGAGACTTCTCATGATCAGGACAGGTCACGGTAAACATGCAGAAAGTGATGGTGAATTCTCGTTTCGCCTTTCTCTTATTTACTCGTTGTCAAACATACCAGTCTGTGTTATTGTGCGTTTTGAAAAGTGGTTGTCGATTTCTTTAAATGTTTCATACAAAAATGCTATTTGGAGAGTAACTAATTAGATATTCCCCTTGACTGAGGATGTGTACAGTCATCCATCAGGACTGGTACATTTAAAAATGACTGGAGAGAGCGCCACCTACAGGCGAAAGGCCACATCACAGCAGCAACGTGTGAACAATAAGAATTTTACACCCAAAAACCACAATATCTCCACAACCCCATAAGCACAATCATAAAAAGACTTCTACACAATTTCACCACAAACCCTCCCTGAGCACAATGATAAAAAGACACTTACACAATTTCACAACAAACCCCCAAGCTCAGTGATAAAAAGACACATTTACACAATTCTACCTCAAACACCCCGAGTTCTATGATAGACACTTTCACAAAATTTCACCTCAAACCCCCCGAGCTCAATGATAAAAAGACACTTTTACACAATTTCACCACAAAGCCCCCGAGCTTTATGATATACATTTTTACACAACTTTATCACAAACACCGCGAGCTCAATGATAAAAAGTATTTTACACAATTTTACCTCAATGATAAACAGACACTTTTATACAATTTTACCTCAAACACCCCGAGCACAATAATAAAGACACTTTTACACAATTTTTATTCAATGATAAAGACACTTTTACACAATTTCTCCACAAACCCCCCGAGCTCAATGATAGACACTTTTACACAATTTTACCTCAATGATAAAAAGACACTTTTACACAATTTCACCACAAAGCCCCCGAGCTCAATGATAGACACTTTTAACAATTTCACCACAAACCCCCAGAGCACAATGATAAAAAGACACTTTTACACAATTTCACAACTAATCCCCCGAACACAATGATAAAAAGACACTTTACACAATTTCACCTCAAACAGCCCGAGCTCAATAAGACTTTTACACAAATTCACCACAAACCCCTGGAGCACAATGATAAAAAGACACTTTTACACAATTTCACAACTAATCCTCCGAACACAATGATAAAAAGACACCGAGCTCAATGATAAAAAGACACTTTACACAATGACCTCAAACCCGTCAAGCTCAATGATAAACACTTTTAAACAATTTCATCACAAACCCCCAGAGCTCAATGATAGACACTTTTTCACAATTTCACCACAACCCCCCCGAGCACAATGAAAAAAGACACTTTTACACAATTTCACCTCAAACCCCCCAACCTCAATGATAAAAACACTTGTACACAATGATAAACAGACACTTTTACACAATTTCACCTCAAACCCACCGAGCTTAATGATAAAAAGACACTTTTACACAATTTCACCACAAACCCCCTGAGCTCAATGATTAAACGATTTTTGCACAATTTTATCTTCAACACGCACATCACATTCTCTCCACTGCACATATCATTTCCATACCTCCTCCCTCCTCATCCAACTTCTCTGGTTCCCTTCTCTCCAGCTTCTCTCTTCTTGACTCAGCATCCCTCAACAAACTAGTTACACGCATGAAACCCACCACATCTATTTTAGATCCCAGTCCTGTTCTTCTTTCTGTCCCATTGTCCTCAATATTATATATGAATCCATGAGCATTGGTGTTATACCAACGGTCCTCAAAACTGCTGCCATTACCCAACGTGCTAAAAAAGCCTAACATGGCTCTCGACAATATTAATTTTCACCCCATCTCCAACTGACCCTTTCTTCCTAAAAGTCTAGAACGTGCTGTCACACTCCAGTTACATCACCACCGATCATCTAATAGCTTCTGATTCTCAAATTGACTACTGTAATGCTGTACTTGCAGGGGTATCAAAATCTACTCTGAACAAACTGCAGTCTGTCCAAACCTCAGCAGCCAGAATCCTGACCAGATCTGGTGCAAGTGACCACATCACTCCTATCCTGGAGTCCCTGCACTGGCATCCAGTTAAATTCTGTGTGGACTTTAAAATCCTCATGCTCACCTGTAAGGCTCTGCATGGCTTGGCACCTCAGTACCTGTCTGAACTATTATCGCCCTACTCCCCACCTCACAACCTTCGCTCTGCTAATTCTGCTCTCCTTACTGTCCCCCAAGCCCCTCTACATTCTTGGGGTGACAGGACCTTCTCCTGTTCTGCCCCCAAGCTCTGGAACTCTCTCCCCAAGGATATCATAGGGTCACCTTCTCTAAACTCCTTCAGATCCAGACTCCAAACCCTCTTCTTCAGAAAAGTCTTTACTGAACTGGTTCCATTCTTCACCCCTCTGCTCTTCTTAGTACCACCTTCCAAAGTCTCCTCTGTGTATTGTAATTGTGTTTTATCTTGTGTATTCTTCTTATTTATTATTGTCATCCTGTAAAGCGCTTTGAGAAGCCACCTTTAAAGGGATTATAAAAGAAAGTTTAACACCCCGAGCTCAATGATAAAGACAATTTTTACACAATTTCACCTCAAACCCATCGAGCTCAATGATAAAAAGACATGTTTACAATGATAAACCGACATTTTACAGTTTCACCACAAACCCGTCAAGCTCAATGATAAAAAGACAGTTTTACACAATTTTACCATGATAAAGACACCTTTACACAATTTCACCTCAATGATAGACACTTTTACACAATTTTACCTCAAACCCCCTGAGCTCAATGATAAAAACTTTTTACACAATTTGTCCTCAAACCCGTCGAGCTCAATGATAAAAAGACACTTTTACACAATTTCACCACAAACCCTCCAAGCTCAATGATAAAAAGACACTTTTACACAATTTCATCTCAAACCCGTCACACTTACAAAAAAAAAAGACACACTTACCCCGGTGTTGGTGGAGGGGAGTCCTCGTATCCTGTAAAGCGCGTTGAGTGGAGTGTCCAGAAAGCCACTATATACAGATTCAGCCACGCAAATCATTACATCATACCGCGGTACGTGATTGGCCGGCCAAAATGACCGACAGAGGCGCTCGTGGTGCGTTGGTCGGTCGTGGAAAGATTTCATCATTTGATCTCTTTACTGTGCACATTTTAAGCTGCTTAGTATTGAATATTTATATGGAATTTTACCACTAAAGGGAAATTTTAGTAGTTGAGCATAAAAGGAAGAGGAGCATAATGCATCTGAAGGTCATAAACGATATTTATTTAGGAACAAACATTATGTCACAGTATTTTAAAGAAAAAATACACACCAGTCTTCCATTTCTCCCTGAACATTTTAAGCACCAAAGTCTTACATGTGGTTATTTCAGAAACCGGCCCACACCACACAACCGCTGGCCCACCTCGGCGTGATCGGCGTGACTTCAAACCCGTCGGGCTCAATGATAAACCGACACTTTTGACCCAATTTTACCTCAGACCCGTCGAGCTCAATGATAAACAGACACTTTTGACCCAATTTTAGCTCAAACCCGTCGAGCTCAATGATAAAAACACACTTTTGACCCAATTTTAGCTCAAACCCGTCGAGCTCAATGATAAAAACACACTTTTGACCCAATTTTACCTCAAACCCGTCGAGCTCAATGATAAACAGACACTTTTGACCCAATTTTACCTCAAACCCGTCGAGCTCAATAATAATCTGACACTTTTGACCCAATTTTACCTCAAACCCGTCGAGCTCAATAATAATCTGACACTTTTGACCCAATTTTACCTCAAACCCGTCGAGCTCAATGATAAACCGACACATTTGACCCAATTTTACCTCAAACCCGTCGAGCTCAATGATAAACCGACACTTTTGACCCAATTTTACCTCAAACCCGTCGAGCTCAATGATAAACAGACACTTTTGACCCAATTTTACCTCAAACCCGTCGAGCTCAATGATAAACAGACACTTTTGACCCAATTTTACCTCAAACCCGTCGAGCTCAATGATAAACAGACACTTTTGACCCAATTTTACCTCAAACCCGTCGAGCTCAATGATAAACAGACACTTTTGACCCAATTTTACCTCAAACCCGTCGAGCTCAATGATAAACAGACACTTTTGACAGAATTTTTCCTCAAACCCGTCGAGCTCAATGATAAACAGACACTTTTGACCCAATTTTACCTCAAACCCGTCGAGCTCAATGATAAACAGACACTTTTGACCCAATTTTACCTCAAACCCGTCGAGCTCAATGATAAAAACACACTTTTGACCCAATTTTACCTCAAACCCATCGAGCTCAATGATAAAAACACACTTTTGACCCAATTTTAGCTCAAACCCGTCGAGCTCAATGATAAAAACACACTTTTGACCCAATTTTAGCTCAAACCCGTCGAGCTCAATGATAAAAACACACTTTTGACCCAATTTTACCTCAAACCCGTCGAGCTCAATGATAAACCGACACTTTTGACCCAATTTTACCTCAAACCCGTTGAGCTCAATGATAAACCGACACTTTTGACACAATTTTACCTCAAACCCGTCGAGCTCAATGATAACCCGACACTTTTGACCCAATTTTACCTCAAACCCGTCGAGCTCAATGATAAAAACACTTTTGACCCAATTTTACCTCAAACCCGTCGAGCTCAATGATAAACCGACACTTTTGACACATTTTTACCTCAAACCCGTCGACCTCAACGATAAAAAGACACTTTTACACAATTTTTCCTCAAACCCATCGAGCTCAACGATAAAAAGACACTTTTACACAATTTTACCTAAACCCGTCGAGCTCAATGATAAACCGACACTTTTGACACAATTTTACCTCAAACCCGTCGACCTCAATGATAAACCGACACTTTTGACACAATTTTACCTCAAACCCATCGACCTCAATGATAAACCGACACTTTTGACACAATTTTACCTCAAACCCATCGACCTCAATGATAAACCGACACTTTTGACACAATTTTACCTCAAACCCGTCGACCTCAATGATAAACCGACACTTTTGACACATTTTTACCTCAAACCCGTCGACCTCAATGATAAACCGACACTTTTGACAATTTTACCTCAAACCCGTCGAGCTCAACGATAAAAAGACACTTTTACACAATTTTTCCTCAAACCCATCGAGCTCAACGATAAAAAGACACTTTTACACAATTTTACCTAAACCCGTCGAGCTCAATGATAAACCGACACTTTTGACACAATTTTACCTCAAACCCGTCGAGCTCAATGATAAACCGACACTTTTGACACAATTTTACCTCAAACCCGTCGAGCTCAATGATAAACCGACACTTTTGACACAATTTTACCTCAAACCCGTCGAGCTCAATGATAAAGACACACTTTTGACAATTTCACCACAGACATTTTCTCACTCCTATGACTGTTTTCTCATCAGCCTGAGGACTGAACGATTTCAATGAAGAAACGGAGGGACAAGTCGCCACTCACCGCCACAGCCCGGGAAACATCTTCCGTCTCCAACACGAACAGCAAACGTCCTCTCGGTGCGCAGAAACGTCCAGAAACGCGTTGACTTTGGACTCAGTCAAGTTTAACAGGTGTATAAACGTGCTGAAGAGCCCCAGCCTGGCGAAAACTCTGTCAGACCGATTATACTGACGCAGTATTATATTATATTAGCGTTACAACATTGATAGCATATGATATTGATGACACTGACGCAAACGCACACTTTTCCACTCCTTTGATGCCGATATCTACATCCGTGAAGAACAAACTGCTGCTCTAGACGACATTATATTTAAAACACACGAATTGAGTGATTGAAACGTGTTCAAACCGCGGTTGACCTGTGGCTTCACCTCGGCGACGCAGAGACACGGCGTCCATGAGGGCGGGAAAGAAGAAAGCTTGTATATTCTAATAAAAAGCTGACTAAAACCAATTATTAATGATAAAATAAGTTCAAACTCGGGAAACCGCAGCAGGGCAGGAGCCCTCACGGCGGGAAAGGCGGGAAGCGCGACCGTTAGGAATTCAAACTTCAAACGAGACGCGAACCTGCCCCGAGTTCTCGCAGGGACCGCCCCCCTGTCCCCTCTCAGCCAATGGGCTTCCACCACGGTGGAGTGACGTCCTGCCTCAACCCTCTCCTCCAATGGACATAAGGGACACTCGAGTGACGCTCACAAGAGCCCTCCTCCTCGGGCAGGGCTGTTATAAGCCCTCTGAGTGACTGACCCCGGGTTCACAAGCTGCCCAGGAGGCTCTACTGTACACAGAGAGGGGTGGGAGGGGGGAACAAGCCGATACCCTGGCTCCTCTCAGGAAACTGCTGATGAAGCCGGGATCAATTAACGACTGACTAATTAACGAGCGAGTTGAACCCTGGGTGTGTCATTCTCACTGTGGCCCAGAGCAGCACCAACAGTGAGTCACTGCAGAAAAGAGAGACTTTCTCTGAGGAGCAGGGCGGTATTGGCTTCGACATGCTTGCTGGAGGTGCTGTTGTTCCAGTTTGCGATGTGATGAGAACAGAGATTCGTCCAGCAGTTTCAGGACTCAACCTAAAAAGTGACTTTTTAGCTGATGTGACAGAGGACCAGCCTAGAGGACCAGGTATTGAAGAGAAACAGGAACGTGTGTTTTTACCTCCTTCCAGCTGAAGTACAGCAGTAGAAACCTATTGTTCGCTTCTTTAGAATGATACAGAAACGCTGTTGGAAAACAAAGGTGATTATGAGAGAAGTAGTTGAATAAAAATCGGAATCAAGCCCTGCAGGACTAAAGGGATCCTGCCTGTTGTAACAGAGCTGACTGACAGGAGCTGGTATTTCATACCAGACTGAGAGGATTATATTGGGGAGAATAACAGACAGTCAGGAGATCAAATATTGTAGGGTTACACGTTACAGGACTCCCGTCTCCTGTGGAGACACCTGTGGGGTCGTGTCAGGGCAGAAGTCCCACATTGTAAACCAGTGTAGACTGGGACCGGGACCAACCTGGATCAAGACCAGACCTGAGAGCTTCAGGACTCTCTCCCACTGGTGTCCTTTTCTCTCTCTCTGTCCTGTGTCCTAACAAACCCCACTAATCCCCCGTGTGGGAAAGAGGACCCGCTCGTCCCTCCTGTCCTGTCCCGGTGTCGCCGTCACTGGGACCGGAGCAGCCGGAGAGGAGACGCACTTCCAGAACTTTCCTTCCCGCTCGGATCTTCCCCTCCTGAGGAAAGAGCATCTTCCCACACAAACAGCCCGTTTCTCTCGGAGACGCCCGCAGCACAGGGGGCCTTTTCCCAGGACACCAGGACTCCCCTCGTCTGCGGAAACACCCGGGAAGAGCCTCCCAGCCCACAGGAGGGGAGTCCCAGTCCTTCCCGGGATTTCCAGGACAGGAGCGGCTCCTCAGCTGGGAATAAAACCGCCCCGAGAGGAGCTCGAGCGCTCGGGCTCGGAGCGTCGCTTAGCAACCGGCGCCGCAGCGGCACCCGGAGGACGAGCCAGAAGCGGGTTTTGGCGCCAGTTCTGCTCTCTGATGATCGGCTCAGGAGAATAAAGTCGATATAAAAACATAAAAGTCCATTTCTCTCCCTCCAATGTGGAAGCCGTGTCCGCCAGGGAGTGAAAGTAAAGAAAAACGCGCCGCGGTTTCTCGCCGTTTCGACTTTAGATCTCGAAATTATGACTTTTCTGACTCGGAATTGCGAGATATAAAGTCCCAATGACCAGAAATAAAGTCGTGATTCTGAGATTGTAAGTCGCCGTTGCGAGATATAATGTCCCAATGACCAGAAATAAAGTCGTGATTCTGAGATTGTAAGTCGCCGTTGCGAGATATAAAGTCCCAATGACCAGAAATAAAGTCGTGATTCTGAAATTGTAAGTCACAGTTGCGGGATATAAAGTCCCAATGACCAGAAATAAAGTGATTCTGAGATTGTAAGTCGCCGTTGCGAGATATGAAGTCCCAGGTGCCGGACGAGCCGGCAGCAGGTCTGGGCGCCGTAATGAAACGACGTCTTTCATCATCACGTCGGTTTTCCAGCGGCGCTTCAACGTCCTTCTGCACAAGCGAGCGGTGTGTTTCTGCAGCTGCACTCCGGCTGAAGGAGGTGAAAATGCGCTTCTCTTCCAGAAAGGTCTGTGTGTCCGAGCGATCGGCCGGCCTGATGCGCGCAGTGTGGCTGACCGTCGCGCTGAAGCGCCTCTGTCTCTTCCTCAAGACCCCTCATGAGCAGCCCCTCGGACACCCACACCAGACGCGCTGTGAGAAGGAGGCACACGCCCCCGCTGGGACCGCAGACACAGCCCGGCCGCCTCACGCCTGTCCTGGCCCACCCTGCCTGGCGCCCGCCGGAAACAGCTGCTCGCCATCTCGGGCACAACCGGCCACTTTCCCACCGCGGAGTCCCGGTCAGCGACACTGTGCTCTTATACCGGGTGGGACACCGCCAGACCCACAGCTGGATACAAACTCACTGTTCCACTGTTACAATTATATACATATATTCTGTTACACACACATATACAATGTCAGAATTATATCCAAAAGTATTCATGACATTTATATATATATACAAAGAATAGCAAAATACAAACATGATCAAAATAGAACATTATTTAAAAGTAGTTTTCTTCACATGGGACACTAAGGGCAGGTTTTCAGTGAGTCAGATCTCTTACGAGGAAGAGATCAGTGTTTCAGTGGAAAGTCCTCACTCTGTGTCCAGGAAGTATCCGGTCTTCCTCTCCCGCTGGGAAAGACTGTGTGGATCAGTGACTGACCTGCGGCAGTGTCTCTGTCTCTCTGTCTCTCGGATAACACTGCCTGAGCTCCTCCTCTCCCTCTCCTGCTCCTGTCTCAGTGTCTTCAGCTCTCTCTCAGCTCCTCGATCTCCTGTCTGTGGGCTGTGTGTGTCTGCGGGCTGTGTGTGTCTGCTCATTGTGTCTGCGGGCTGTGTGTCTGCTCTTTGTGTCTGCGGGCTGTGTGTGTTCTCTATGTGTCTGAGGGTTATGTATTCTTGAGTGCCTCCAGGTTGTGTGTGAGACTACGTTGTGACTACTGTATGGGCTGTGTGCGCTCTCGTGTGTCTGCGGGCTGTGTGTGCTCTCGTGTGTCTGTGCAGGCTGTGTGTGCTCTTGTGTGTCTGCGGGCTGTGTGTGCTCTTGTGCGTCTGTGGGCTGTGTGTGCTCTTGTGTGCCTGCGGGCTGTGTGCGCTCTTGTCTCAGTCATCTTCTGTGACCTTCTTCTCGATGTGCAGCTTGTTGTCCTCAATCACTCTCCTGTATCTCCTGTGTGTCTCTGATGCCACACAATGAGTCTGTCTATCACTGTGTTTTGTCTCTCTACTGTCCCTTTGTGTCTCTCTACTGCCTCTCTCAGCTCCTTGATCTCCCTCCTGCAGCTCCTGTGCTCCTGTCCTGCTGGAGTGAACTGTGTTGTCGACACACTGACCTGCTGGAGAGTCTCTCTGTGTCTCTCTGCCTCCTCTCTGGCCTTTTCCTCATAGTGCTGCCTGAGCTCCTCCATCTCCCTTCTGTGTGTCTCCTCTCTCTCTCTCCTCTCCCTCTCCTGCTCCTCTCTCACCTCCCCCATCTCTCTCTGCAGCCTCTCTCTCTCCCCCTCTCTCTCCTCAGCTCCTCCTCCAGCTCTCTCCTCCTCCTCTCATCCCTCTCCTCCCTCAGCCTCTCCTCCAGCTCTCCTATCTGCTCCTCCAGCGCTCTGATCTTCTCCTCTCGTGTCTGGATCTCCTCCTCCATCCTGCGGAGGTGGTTCTGCAGCTCCTTCTGGTGCTTCTCCCTCAGTCTCTGCGGAGGTTCGGTACCTTTTCAAATCCAGTGATCACATCTGCTGATTGGCCGCGACATCATCAGGTGTAGCTCTTCAGGCTCCTCATTGGCTGTTCGTCTTTCAGATGTTTGATCGGTTACCCCCAGCTAGAGCTCAACTCCAGAGGAGACCCGTCACCCCACCAGTATGGGTCCACATGAGTATTTCCTGTCACGGGAGATGTCAAATTGGACCCTCTGGTTTGTGTTGGAGTCAGGACCTTGTGCTCATCAGAGAAACCCACCTCGGACAGACTCCCAGGGGCTGGACTGTCGTTCACTCAAGGGCAGAGATTATTGGGAAATGTTTATGCTACGCCTTGGTGCTACAGAAGTTTCATCTGAAGTGCAGCACCTCCAACAGCCCAGTGTCCCTGGTCACTGTCCTGGGTCACAGAGCTCCAGAGGGAACAGCGCCACCTGCTGGTCCACAACCTCCACAGACAGCAGAAGCGTCCTGGTTTCCTTACAGTCTCCCAGCCTTGCTGAGCTCCGAGCTCTGAGGGCATCAGGCTACAGAGTGGCAGCTCTGCTGTGTTCATGGGCTGGACCAGTGCAGGCTCAGAGGAGCCTGTGTGATCTTCCTCACACGCTCTCTGTGTGGCTCAGGGGCGTCGCTGTGAGCCGAGAGAGGACGACTGTGTGTCCCTCAGGAGTGACTCCCTCATGGTGAAACACTGTAGTCCTACAGGGTGTCCTTATGCTCCTTCTCTATCTCAGCTGCTCCACAAAGGGCTTCAGTAATTCCTGTATCGCTGCGTCGTTCCGAGGAATTCTGGCCATGGCTTCCTGAATGACATGAACAGACGCCTCCGTTCCGAAGTGGGAGACGATCCTGTGGGCCAGGTCCTGCTTCTCGATGTCTCCCAGTACACCCCGGGGCATCCCCTTCTGGTTCAGAATGTTCTTCAGCTTCTTGTACTCGTCTGCATCCAGCTCCTCGATCACCTCATTCAAGGTTCCTGCCCACTCCTCTCTGCTGATGAGCGCGATTCCTGAAACAAACACAGACACCCTTCTACTGGCTGCTCCTACACAAGGGCTGAGGAACCAGCTCTAGATACTCAAAGAGGACAGAGGGACTCACTCTGAGGGGCAGAAGTATTTGGGGTCCTGGTCTCAACAACAGGGACTGCAGAGAGAGAAAGAGACAGAGCCATGTTCACCCTGACCAGCACAGCACCCACAGGACACAGTCTCTCGTAAAGACACTACTCACCCACAGGACACACAAGATGCATCTCAAGTCAGCTATTGCCTGGCATGATTGTCACACTCACTAGCAGGCCATACTGACCTCTAACCCACCATGTTCTCAGTAGATCTGTTACCTGGCAGCTGCACAATGCGGCTCCACACCCTCTTTTCTCCGTCCTTTGTGGCGCATTTCAGCAACACCAGGTCCAGTCTCATCGCACCGTGGGCCAGGAACACCTCGAATGTGGGGTGGAAATTCGGGCCATAACTGCAGTAAAAGCACTCGGACTGGAAGAACAACAGTAACGCTGTGTTAAAGAGCTAGCAGTCTGTCACGCAGGCAAATCCTTTTTGAGCATGAAGTCAGCTGGACTCCCTCTACAGACTCTGTGACTCTGCTTTCTGCTTCTCTCTCCACTATCCCAATTCTCCTTGACCTCTGACATGACTGGCCACATCCTCTTCCTGTCCTGGGTATTTCAGGTGCTGCTCTTGGCTGGTTCTCTTCTTGTCCCTTGAACTGCTCTTTCCAAGTGTCCTGGTGAGGCTCTGGCCTTCTACCCCCCTGGTGTTCTTCACGGGTCAGAACTCGGGCCCCTTCCTTTCTCTGTGTATCTGCTGGATGGGTCCACCTGTTTCATTGCTTTGATGACACTGATGATACTCAGATCACCCTTTCATGACCCGAGTCTTTCCTGCTTCTCTCTCTCTAGATCTTTCTGTCTCTCCCTCATGCTCTCTCAACAGTTTGGGTCATAAAGGCCAGTGATCTCTGTCTGTATCACAGGACAACCATTACCTCAGGCTGGATTATCTTAATCTCCTTGCTGCTGCTTGACACTCTGTACGTTGCTTGCGGTGTCAGTTTACAGGTTGAGCTCGTCTGAATGAAGGTGCTGCTGCAGTCCTGCTGCTCGGTGACCTGTGGAGGAGAGGAGAGGACAGGGTGACACTGCTGGGAACGGGGGAACAGAAGCATGCCACGACGTCGTGCTGGAGAAACAGACGGACAGAGACAGGAAGTGCTGGAGAGACAGGAAGTGCTGGAGAGGTAGACAGGCATAGAGATGGGAAGTGTTGGGAGAGAAAGACAAATAGAGACAAGAAGTGCTGGAGAGGTAGACAGGCAGAGAGACAGGAAGTGTTGGGGAGGTAGACAGACAGAGAGACAGGAAGTCCCCTGTACCTGGCTGAGAAGTACGTTCTCAGGGAGCACAAACACATTCAACTTGGGCAGCAGGTTCACGCCATCCCCCGGCCGCAGGAACAGCAGCACCTGTCCCTTGACATTGAATCTGAACACGCTCTTCACGAGGCCCCACAGGGACAGGCCGGCGATGGACACCCTCACATGGGTCTGTGTCACCTCCAGGGGCGACAGCACCTCAAGATTACCACAGCTCACATGGGCCACCGACAGGAAGTCACTCCTGCCTGCAGGAAGACACTGAGTGAGTCATGATTCCTTTGGCTGTTTGTTGTAAGACTGCTCACATCTTCACAGCTTCCAGTCCAGTAGGAGAGCCCCACGATTCAGTTACACCCCTAGACTCCACCCCAGCTGTTCCCTGTTTGTTCCAAGGACTCATCCCTCTCAGCTATAAGACTTTGGGCTCAGAGCAGTGGGTGCAGCACCTTTGTGGAGTTGGACCACCTTGGTTAGTATTTGCCAGTTAGGCCTCAAGTGCCGGGTCAGTGAGATGGGTTTGTAAACCAGAGACCATCAACTCAATGCTGGAGGAGCTTGTCTTGATTAAACCTGAGGACGTTGGCTCCAGTGTGATTCGACAATCAGTCACGTCCACAGTAGAGGACTGCCGGAATGGAGAGGCTCACAAGAGCCAGCTCTGCTCCTCATTGACTTCCATTCCAGCTCATCTTTCAACCTAGTGACATGACACGACACTTAGGGCTGAAGATCACTGATTATTTCTGTTAACGATGTGACATGGCCTTCGGCGGCCATGAATAACTGAATTAAAGTAATGAAGCCTTTAACTGAGATTAATTAAGGGTCAGCAACGAAGCCCTGGGATTGAGGTTCAGTAATGGATTGGAACAGATTCCAGAGGCTGGAGAGAGGGATGAGTCCAGCATATCCCAGAAGCAACCTCATCTTCATTCACACTGTTACACAGAGGGCAAATTGTCACCAGACTCCGTGGTAGAGGGTAGAGTCTCCTGCTGTAGCTGAGCTGAAGCTGTACTCACTGTCAATACAGAAACTGTTAACATCGCCTGAGACTCACGGTCATCGATCTCGCAGTGAGGTAGCCGCAGTTCCCTCAGCGCCCCCTGGGGGCAGTGTATGTCAAACAGGGGTCCTGCAGGAAGCTGGCCAGTGGAGGACAGGAGCGCCATGTCCCAGTGTGTGGTCTGATACTCCAGTTCGCCCCCCGACGCCATCACAAACACCAGCCCAGTGACACGGCACCAGAACTGACCCGCGGACGGGCAGAGATACCTGCACAGGACAGCACACTGTCAACACACTGCACAGAGACAGAGGACACCACACTTTCAACACTCCACAGAGACAGGGGACACCACAGACATCAGGGCATTGACACTGGAGACAATATAAAGAAATTCTACGCTTGCAGTACAGTGACACAAAAAGAGAGAACTGAGGCAGGACTGTGTGACAAAGACACAGCACTGACACTGGAGACACAGAAATATAGAAGTTCCACACTTCCATACTGCAGTCTAAGAGAGACAACCTCTCCTTCCTGTCTAATGACAACAATTATTGTCAGGTAACTGGCCATTGTGTTTTGTTAACAATAAGACTTGGTGAGAAAAATGAATATTCAATAACTTGGCATGTTTATCCTTATTATTATTATTATCATTATTGCTTACACTTATATAGCGCTTTTCTGGACACTCCACTCAAAGTGCTTTACAGGTAATGGGGTCTCCCCTCCACCACCACCAATGTGCAGCCCCACCTGGATGATGCGACGGCAGCCATAGTGCGCCAGAACGCTCACCACAGTGTGCCGTACAGACAGAGGGTCAGTGATGTAGGAGAGAGAGAGAGCTGTGTGTCAGTCTGCCATACAGAGGGTCAGTGATGTAGGAGAGAGAGCTGTGTGTCAGTGTGTCGTACAGACAGAGGGTCAGTGATGTAGGAGAGAGAGCTGTGTGTCAGTGTGCCGTACAGACAGAGGGTCAGTGATGTAGGAGAGAGAGCTCTGTGTCAGTGTGCCGTACAGACAGAGGGTCAGTGATGTAGGAGAGAGAGAGCTGTGTGTCAGTGTGCCATACAGAGGGTCAGTGATGTAGGAGAGAGAGCTGTGTGTCAGTGTGTCGTACAGACAGAGGGTCAGTGATGTAGGAGAGAGAGCTGTGTGTCAGTGTGTCGTACAGAAAGAGGGTCAGTGATGTAGGAGAGAGAGTTGTGTGTCAGTGTGCCGTACAGACAGAGGGTCAGTGATGTAGGAGAGAGAGCTGTGTGTCAGTGTGTCGTACAGAGAGGATCAGTGATGTAGGAGAGAGAGCTGTGTGTCAGTGTGCTGTACAGAGAGAGTACTGTACTTCCTTTTCTCTATCTTCTGCAGAAGTTTTCTGTCCATCATGTAAGGAAAGACACTCATTTCTGACACCATGTCCTCTGTCTTCTCCAGCAGCTCTGTGACCTGAGTGCGGTCGTCCCTGTTCTTGTTGTTGAGAACATGATACCTGTTCCCACACTTCTCCACCAGACACTGGAGCTCCTTCCCTCCTCTCTCAATGTGCTGCTCAATGGTTGTGTCTGTCAGTCTGTCCCCCCTGGTGAACAGCACTATTGGGTCTCTCCAGACTCTCTCACTGAGAAGCTCCAGATGTTCCTTCTCTATTCTCCTCTGTTTCTCTCTCAGTGTGATGAGAGGGATCACCAGGACGAGAGCGTGGGGTCCTGGGGGACACAGAGACACGCTGTACACAGTCTCTTGTTTGACCTGCTCTGAGGTGGACTTTATATTATCCCACTCCCAGCCTGGAGTGTCGACCACAGTGACCTGCCTCCCAGCTACTTCACCCTGTCTCTTCTCACACTCCTCAGTTACCCCCTCAGTGTCAAACTCCTCTGAGCCCAGGATGGTGTTTCCTACTGCACTCTTCCCAGCACCAGTCCTGCCCAGCAGCACCAGTCTTAGCTCAGAGGGACGGGGCTGGAGTCTGGGTTCGACTACACTCAGTGCAACAGGAGGAGAGACAGGAGCATCAGGGAGGTGACACATGAGAGGAGACCAACCTCTCCACAGGTAAAAGGAGTACAATTTGCTCAAGTCATTTCTTGACAAACTTAACTTAAAAGTCATTATAATAATAATAATAATAATAATAATAATAATAATAATAATAATAATAATTGCTTACACTTCTATAGTGCTCTTCTGGACACTCCACTCAGAGCTCTTTACAGGTCATGGGGATCCCACTACCGCCACCAGTGTGCAGCCCCACCTGGATGATGCTCCAGTCCTCTCCCCACACACCAGCTCTCAGTGGGGAGGAGAGCAGAGTGATGAAGCCAGTTCAGAGAGGGGGGTTATTAGGAGGCCATGATGGAAAAAGACCAGGGGGGTAATTTCGCCAGGACACTGGGGTAACACCCCTAACAATACCCTGGGATTGTTAACGACCACAGAGAGTCAGGACCGCGGTTTGATGTCTCATCCGCAGGACGCGCCTGTTTACAGTCCAGTGTCCCCGTCACTATACTGGGGCACCAGGACCCACACAGACCGCAGGGTGAGAGCGCCCCCTGCTGGCCCCACTCACACCTCTCCCAGCAGCAGCCTCAGTGTTTTCCCAGCAGTCTCCCCTCCAGGTACTGGCCAGGCTCACACCTGCTGGGCTCCAGTGGGGCTGCCAGCTGGGAGTTGCAGGGTGATAGGGCTGCTGGCCATTATGAAAGAAACTTACAGAATGAACATCTGGGAATTATTCTTGGGCATCATGCCCAGAGTCGGCACAAGTACATACTCCACCCTGACTCTGAACATCGACATTCCCCAGCGCTGCAAACTCAGCCCTCTCCTCTGCTCCCTGTTTACCCACGACTGCGTCTCCAGGAACAAGACAAACTCCATCATCACGTTTGCGGACGATACAACGATCATCAGCTTGATCACGAACGGTGATGAGTCCGCCTACAGGGAGGAGGTAGAAACGCTGACAGCATGGTGTCAGGACAGCAGCCTCTCTCAACACCAGCAGAACTAAGGAGCTGATGGTGGACCACAGGAACAGACCAGGCACCCATTCACATCAGTGGGTCCGCAGTGGTCCAGATTGTCAAATTCCTAGGTGTCAACATCACAGGCGATCTGACCTGGACCCACCACACCAACCCCGTAGACGAGACAGCGCCTGTTCTCTCTCCCCAGACTGAAGAAGTTCAGCCTGCCTTCACACTTCCTGACCAGCTTCTACAGCTGCACCACTGAGAGCATCCTAACCGGCTGCACCACTGCCTGGTGTGGTAACTGCTCCGCCCACGAGCTCAGGGTCCTCCAGAGGGTGGTGACACTGGCTCAGAACACTACCGGCTGCGCTACTGAACACAGAGGATATCTACTGTGTTAGATGCCTCAAGAAGGCCAGGTCCATCCTCAGGGACCCCAGTCACCCTAAACACAACTTGCTCTCTCTACTACCATCTGGAAAACGGTACTGAAGTATCAGACCAAGACCACCAGGTGTCAGAACAGCTTCTTCCCCCAGGCAGTGAGACTGCTGAACAGCCAACCACAGCAAACACCTGCAGTTACCTCCTTGAACTAACAGGGGGCACTGGCACTCTCAGGACACCTACGAAGAGCACTAAATACCTCCTTTCCTGTACCCTACTACTGTCAGGACACCTAAATACCTCCTGCCCTGAACCCTACTACTGTCAGAACACCTCAATACCGCCTATCCTTGAGTTAGTTCACCACAATTTGTGAATTGCAATTGTGTAATCTGTTGTATCCCAATGTTAACCCCTATAAATTCCTGTCCTCCAACTCTTCTATCCCTCTTAACGAGCCTTTAACGAGCTCGCAGATTTCAATGCTGACAACACCGCTGTGTGCTGTACTGTTCGTGCATCGATCAATAAACCTTGATTGATTGAGTGTTGGTCCCACAGTCTTGAGGAACAGATTACAGAGACTGAGCTGCTGTGTGATGGATTAAATCTAATCTCCCTGAGAGAAAACAGTTCAATTACAGCACAGAGGATTTAAACAGACACAGATCTGTGTGCCACTGTGTTAGTAACGCAGTACAGAGCGGAGCACAGTATGATTTTAATTCCTAACAGGACACAAGATGGTTGAATCTCTCAGTTTGGTGACCAGTAAGATCAGTGACTCAGTAATACAGCATCAATCACACTCACTGAGGAGAGGGTTGTCTTTACTGTTCCTCCTCTTGACAGGCAGTCTGGGCTCCTCTGTCTCTTTCTCCAGCTCCTCTTCCTCCAGTGTCTTTCTCATCTTCTCCTTCAGCTCCTCTTCTCTCCTGCTCCACTCCTCCTCCAACCTCTGTCTGAGCTCCTCTTCTCTCTCTCTCTCCCTTCTTTCATACTTCTGTCTCAGCTCCTCTGTCTCTCTCTGTCTCTCCTCCTCCCTCTGTCTCAGCTCCTCTATCTCTCGTTCAGTATTTATTTCTTTGATGTCAGTGGTGAAGTACAGCCCATAGTTTCCTGCCACCATGTCCTCTATCTTCTCCAGCAGCTGTGTGACCTGAGTGCGGTCACCCCTGTTGTTGTTGTTGAGAACATGATACCTGTTCCCACACTCCTCCACCAGACACTGGAGGTCCTTCCCTCTTCTCTCAATGGTTGTGTCTCTCACTCTGTCCTCCCAGGTGAACAGTACTATTGTGTGTCTCCACACTCTCTCACTGAGGAGCTCCAGATGTTCCTTCACTGATCTCCAGTCTCTGTATGGGTTCAGATTAATCACCAGGAGGAGAGCGTGGGGTCCTGGGGGACACAGAGACACACTGCGCACAACCTCCTGTCTGACATGCTGTGGATCAGTTCTTATCCATGGAGAAGAGGAACTCCACACTTTCCACCCTGGATTGTTGACCACAGTGATCTGCCTCCCACCTACTTCACCCTGTCTCTTCTCACACTCCTCAGTTACTCCCTCAGTATCAAACTCATCTCTGCGCAGGATGGTGTTTCCTGCTGAGCTCTTCCCAGACCTTTTCTCTTCCAGCAGCACGATCCTGATTTCTGAGAGATGCTGTGGTGCCTCATGGGAATCAGCCTGTCCCTTCCCTGTCAGAGAGAAAGATCACAGATTATTCCTCTTCAGAAACTCAGCACTGAGATGAGCTGCAGTGAGTGATCAGTCTCAGCAGAGCTCACAGTGTGACCCAGTGGTGACCTGTTGTTCTACAGGGTAGATACCCCACAGGGACTCTGTTTCCAACACAGCTGTGAGTCTTTTCCTGCAGAGCCCTGCTGTAGAACTGGGTATCCAGGACATCACACAAAGTTAACATTTATTACTTATCTCATTAAAAAATGAAAATATATGAATCATTTCAGAGCTACTCAGACTTCTATCAAAAGCTTTAATATATGATAACATGACCCCATTTAATATCTGTATTAGACTGACTGTACTGAGGTGTGACCCCTATCAGAAAGAGAACATGAACTCACTTTTGGGAAGCAGTTGGGGTCCCACTGCCTTCTGCAGTAGCTCTTCCATCCTCTGTCTCTTCCTTATTCCCAAAGTCCTGAACTTCTCTTCCATCTCCTGTAAATCCTTCTCCTCAATCTCATAACAACAGTGACTCTTTCCTGCCACCATGTCCTCTATCTTCTCCAGCAGCTCTGTGACCTGAGTGCTGCCCCTGTTCTTGTTGTTGAGAACATGATACCTGTTCCCACACTTCTCCACCAGACACTGGAGCTTCTTCCCTCCTCTCTCAATGTGCTGCTCAATGGTTGTGTGTCTCAGTGTGTCCCCCCAGGTGAACAGCACTATTGTGTGTCTCCAGACTCTCTCACTGAGAAGCTCCAGATGTTCCTTCACTGATCTCCAGTTTGTGATTGAGTCCAGATTAAACACCAGGAGGAGAGCGTGGGGTCCTGGGGGACACAGAGACACAATCTTCACAATCTCCTGTCTGATCTGCTGTGGATCATTCCTCATCAGCCACTCATCCCAGCCTGGAGTGTCGACCACAGTGATCTTCCTCCCAGCTACTTCACCCTGTCTCTTCTCACACTCCTCAGTTACTCCCTCAGTGTCAAACTCCTCTCTGCCCAGGAGGGTGTTTCCTGCTGAGCTCTTCCCAGCACCAGTCCTGCCCAGCAGCACCAGTCTCAGCTCAGAGGGGCGGGGCTGGAGTCTGGGTCCGACTTCACTCACTGCAACAGGAGGAGAGACAGGAGCATCAGGGAGGTGACACATGAGAGGAGACCAACCTCTCCACAGATAAGAAGGGTTCAGTTTGCTCAAAAGTCAAAATTTAAAAGTCATTATGAAGGAAACTTACAGAATGAACATCTGGGAATTAACCTTGAGTATCAACTAACTACATAGTTTTACCTGATGTTCATGATTTTTCCTTGTATCAGATCTATTTTTTCAAAGTGACTCAAGTGTCATCTGAAAAGTCTGTGTTTATGGTTCTGCAGCAGGACAATGATCCAAAACACACCAGCAAGTCCACCTCTGATTGGCTTAAGAAAAACAAATGAAGACTTTGGAGTGGCCTAGTCAAAGTCCTGACCTGAATCCGATTGAGATGTTGTGGCATGACCTTAAAAAGCGGTTAAGGCTCGAAAACCCTCCAATGTGGCTGAATTACAACAATTCTGCAAAGATGAGTGGGCCAAAATTCCTCCACAGCGCTGTAAAAGACTCATTGCCAGTTATCGCAAACGCTTGATTGCAGTTGTTGCTGCTAAGGGTGGCCCAACCAGTTATTAGGTTTAGGAGTCAATCACTTTCTCACACAGGGCCATGTAGGTTTGGATTTTTTTTTCCCTTAATAATAAAAACCTTCATTTAAAAACTGCATTTTGTGTTTACTTGTGTTATCTTTGTCTAATATTTCAATTTGTTTGATGATCTGAAACATTTCAGTGTGACAAACATGCAAAAAATTAAGAAATCAGGAAGGGGGCAAACACTTTTTCACACCACTGTACATAAACAGCTCTTGTCTGGAGTTCTAATGATCTGCTGATGGGCTCTTTCACCCACTCCTGTCCTGCTGGACTTCAGAGCTGCCTTTGACACTAACAGATCAACTGAGGAGGCCATTTTTTGAGAGACGCTGTGGTGCCTCATGGGCATCAGCCTGTCCCTCCGCTGTCAGAGAGAAAGATCACAGATTATTGAGATTATATTTCTGTGTATTCTGTGGTATACAAAAATGTTCTGTTAATCAGACTGTATTCTTACAACATTCTTATTCTGTATTCTTACAATTTATATAAAATATATATATTTTTATATTAACTGTTCTCTCAATAGTACATGTTTATTTTTCATCAGGATTTTTTTTCTTAGAATAATTTAACCTCACTGAAAGGTTAGATTTCTCTCATCTGATAAACAACACAGACATTTTTTCCATCACCTTCCTTGCTCATCTTTACCAAGGGCGCCAATACTTCTGGAGGGCCCTGTAGAGTCCCACTAACACTCTGAGTGTCCAATGGCAGTTCAGACATATATGGGACTCCTGTGTTCAGAATGAACCTTTATACCACCTTATTTTAAAAACACATGTAAAAAACTGTAAAATCATTCAGTCCATCCTGATTCTTCAGTAGTGAGTCTAAAATGTCACATTTCATAAAGAAATGTTTGGGACTCAGCCACCTGGCTGGGAAATCTCTGTGTTGTATAGTTTCAAACTGCTTAGAAACTATCTACTGTGATCCACACTGAAGAGAACTAGCATGATGTTAGTTTAAAAACAGTGAAACTGATAAGCTGGAGGAACTGAGTCTCTATAGTCTGAAGGGAGTGTCCCACACTGACAGGGTGAAGATGGGGAACCATAAATATATACAAAATATTCAACATCCTTAGTGACAGTCAGTCATCATTAAAGACCAGTTAGGTATTGACACCTCAGAGTTCCTCAGAATTAACACTGAGGCTCAAAGCAACACTAAGACTTAAAATCAGGAGTGGGAGGCTCTACTGTACACAGAGAGAGGTGGGAGAGGGGAACAGGCTGATACCCTGGCTTCTCTCCAGACACAGCTGGATGAGCTTCTCCAGTCAGGACATGGGGCTCTACTGTACACAGAGAGGGGTTGAGGGAGGGGACAAGCTGCCCAGTCAAGACAGGAGAAACAGCTGCACGAGAACCTGGAATCACTACTAATTATGGGCCAAATAA
Organism: Lepisosteus platostomus; assembly: GCF_059453375.1. Taxonomy (NCBI): domain Eukaryota; kingdom Metazoa; phylum Chordata; class Actinopteri; order Semionotiformes; family Lepisosteidae; genus Lepisosteus; species Lepisosteus platostomus. The sequence continues at coordinate 68,405,547 of NC_142615.1, read as the reverse complement.
ATTCCTCTGTTGTTCATCTGTACTGATTCCTCTCTGGTATTATCAGCTGTACAATAAACACGGCCTCTGAGCAACAAACAGGAAATGTTCATATCTGAGCGTGTCTGAGCATCATGAATACTAACAGTGTGAATCCAATACCATCAGCACATGGTCAGGTTTTACATCAATCATTTTACCTTAAATAAACACCTTACTAAAATATTTAGTACAGTCCAAACAGCTTGAGTTTACACTACCGATCTCTGATCCCCAACAAGAGAAAGTGAAAGTAAAACAGTTCCTGTCTCTCTCCTTGTTCAGACCCCGTGTGTCTGACAGACAGAACACACTCTCAGCAGACAGGAAGACACTTCTCCAGCTGCTGCTGTGCTCTGTGACAGAGAAGAGACCCTCAGTGACTCCCTTACCGACACTCTGACAGGTAGAACAAGAGAAAACTCACCAGGGCTGAGCACTGAGCTCCTAAACTCTGCCATCTCTCTCTCCGTCTCTTCCTGGTGATCTGAAGGGCAGGACTTTGTCCTCTCAGTGGCTCTTGATAAAAGATTTACTGGGTTCAGTTAATGATTAACTCATCAGGGCAGAATGAAGTCTTGGACGCCACCTGATATGAACGTTTCTGGTATATCTAATCAGTTAAGAATTTAAAAATACTTTTAAAATTATTTTTCATAAGCAAACTCTCGTTTGGGGTTCTGGAAAGTTGATCTAAAAGGATCTCCAAAGCACTTTACAGTCAGGGACCCCACTTCATCCCACCTGCAAACAACTGAGAAGAGGGAATTTGGGGAGTACAGACCGAACCCCGACTAAGCAGCACCCCTGACCAGCAGTCTGGACACTGGGGTCACACCCCTACTCTCACACACAGTGTCCTGATCTGTAATGACCAGCAGTCGGGACACTGGGGTCCACACCCCTACTCTCACACACAGCGTCCTGATCTGTACTGACCAGCAATCGGGACACTGGGGTCCACACCCCTACTCTCACACACAGTGTCCTGATCTGTACTGACCAGCAGACAGGACAGGAGGGACGAGCGGGTCCTCTTTCCCACACGGGGGATTAGTGGGGTTTGTTAGGACACAGGACAGAGAGAGAGAAAAGGACACCAGTGGGAGGGAGGTGTGAGGAACAGTTCTTTCCGGACCCTACGCGACACAATCCGGGGTTGAGTGAGGAAACACTGCGGAGAAAGGCAGGCAGGCAGCAGGGGATGAATGAAGACCTGTCCATGAAGGGCTGGCGGCCGAGGCACACGACCCAGAACAGAGTCCAACGCGTAATCCCGGAAAAGCAAAAGGTCCAAAGCCAGGCTGACGGTTAAAAACGGGAACCGGGTCGGAACCGGCGGGGGGAACAGAGAGTGAAGCTTTAAAACCATGACGCATCCAGGTCTCGGGCTCGCATGATACGGGGCTCAACGCGGACTGAGGAGCCGTCTGGCTTTTAAGGTGGGCTGGGAGGAGGCTGGAACAGCGGGCAGGTGCACAGATTCAGGTCCGACGTGAAAGAGCCGGAGCGCCCTTAAGGGGGAGGGACTACAGTCGTGACAGGAGTCCTGAGACTGATGAAGCTCTCGGTTCTGGTCTTGATCCGGGTTGGATCAACTGGTTTACAACGTGGGACTTCTGTACTGATGATAATAATACTACTACTAATAATAATAATACATTAAATATAATACACTTGAATGATCTCGCGACATCGGCGGACAGGCGCGCGCCTGCTGTTCGAATCTTAACGGTCGCCCGGAGCTCCGCGCGAGCGCGCCATTGAAATACCACAAATAAAATAAAATAATAAAACTCAGACTGAACTCCCAGCCGTGAGTCTGGATCGTCCTCCTCTCCTGAGGGGAAGAGCGGCCTGGCCTGCTGTCGACAGGAGTGTGGACACGGAGAGACTCGCAGTGAGAGACAGGCTCTCAGAGAGACTCCAGCTGCCCCGGACCGGCGGACACGGCGGAGAGAGAGACGGCCGAGTACATTATTATTATTATTATTATTAGACCAGCAGGGGAGGGTAGAGACGGCCTCTCCGGTCAGTCTGGTTTCCATGACGACGGGCCGGATTCACTCCGCTTCAGTACAAACCCGCCGCAGGTTCGACAGGTCCGGTTCGTGTGGGTCTGCGGGTCCAGCTGAGGACGGGTCGTGTTTGTGTGCGTTTTCTAATAATAATAAATACACTTTATTTTATATAGCGCCTTTAAAGGGGGCTTCTCAAAGCGCTTTACTGAGTGACAAGAACAATAAATGACAAATATATATATATACACAAGATAAAACCAGTAACAGGTTTCAGGTGTGAAGAAGACTCCACGGCCGAAACGTTTTCTTTCTTTCAGCAGGAATAAACCTGTTACTTGTTCCTTTATCAAATCGAAACTGTATTAAATACGAGTGAACTGTTTTCTCAGATCACTTCCAGTCTGTAGTTTCTTTGTAAATATGTATTAATACCTCATATTGTAGTTCGGTCCCAGAGCAGTTGTATGAGCCTGTGTTTTCACCCGGGGCTGTTTTAAAGAAGTTCATGCAGGCAGGTAGTCCGCTCTGTGTGTAACCCTGTCTGAACGCCTCCCCACAGCAGGCGATAGCTACTAGTAACGAACTACAATTCCCACAACCCCCCTGGGCGACTTCCTGCGGGCGTCTGTACCTTAAGTCCCACAGTCTGACTGCTTTACAGACTGCTGGGGTTAACAGATTGCGGATTATCTCTTGGATAGCAGATTATCTCGTAATGACGAGATCTCAACCATCCTTCCAGTGTATGAGCACCCTGTTACACTGCGCCCTGACAGTACATTCGAGCTACACAAGCGTGTGCTGGGTTTCGTGCTGCAGTTTATTCACAATGAGACGTGACAGGTTGGACCTCGTGGGAACACAGTTTCAACCAGCAGGACACTCACTCCTGTCCTGAAACAGGAACGAGTTCGCCCCAGAACCAACCCCACCGCTGAGGACTGAAGGTCAGGCAGTGACGCTGTCGGTGTTGAGTGACAGCCGTGCCGGGTGACATTCCGAGATGATCCGCTGTTCTGGACAGCTCGACGCCCTTGGTCCTCTACCGAGAAGGAGGCAGCCTGGGGACGCTGCTGTCGAACAGACAAGCTCCAGTCTGGCCTGGAGAAACGCTCACTCACCAGGCGGACTGTCAGGCGCCCCTGAGTATTCACGACCCCTCCGGTGCTCCAGCTCAAACCGCCACCCTGCTGCCTTACGGCCTCGTGGGTAGAGGCTTCCCCTCCTCCGCTGCTCCCCTCGCTACACCGCCTGTGGGACCCCCACACCCCCCCTCACCTGCAGTCCCTCTGCCTGGCGAGCAGCTGCAGGGGCAGAAAAACCTCCCCCCCTCTGGAGTCACCCGCCCACCTCCTGCCTCCTGCACCCGAGCCGGTCTCAGGACCGAGCCGGAGGTCTTGTGACCCGGAGCTGTATGATGACGTCCGCACACCCTGACCCATCAGCAGTGAGGGAGTCAGGGCCAGATATAACGGCACGAGCTGGAGAAGAGGTCAGAGAGGGGAGAGTTTCAGCAGGAACGTGGAAAACCTGCTTCCCGGGACACCTCATCATCAGGAAACCAACAGATTGTTCACAGTTTCTTCACCCGCAAGAAAGCAATTTAACATCCCGGCCGGTGTCTCCAGATATGGATTAGTCAGGCGCTATACCACTTGATTCTGAAAAGGTTTGAGCTCCTGGCTGTGGCTCATCCTAATATAATCCAAAACATCTTGTACGACAGAAAAGTCATCAACATCCTTCAATTGACCGGTCAAGCTGGATGTCTTTGTCTTGTATAAAAAGGTGAGTACATGAAGAAGTACAGTCTGCAGAATCAGAGGCCAGTTGACTCAGGGAAATACTGTTCACTGATTGTGGAGGAGTTTCTCTGTTTGACTTTGTGCCAGAACTAAAGACATTTTCCTGGTTGAATTAAATTTTCTCCTTCAGTTGCTGTCCGATTTTATTGTGTAAATTGATCCACAGTTTTGGAAACAAAATCCCTCAGGACACACGACTCCTTCACTTTCCTCTTTACCATCTATCAAGCTCCGATTATAAACAGAGCACCTGCGATCCCAGAATTCCTCAGTCCTCTGAGCCAGAGAAGGTTCTGTTTGCCAGCTGAAGGCACAGAGTCGAGATGAGGCCACACAGAGACTCCAGAGACAGCAGAGTGGAGCTGGTTGGCTTTGTTACAGTAGTGTCTGTCACATCGGGACTGTTCTCAGAGAAACCAAAGATTACAAGGCTCTGTTAGGACTCACTCAAAGGGTGTGTGGAGTTATTTAGTAAGGATTGGTGGAGTATTGACAGACACAATTGCTCAGTGTTACTCCATGTGACTGAGTCTTAACGCTCTCTTTGGACCAATCAGAGAGTGTCCTTGTCACGTCATCGTGTTGGTCAGCTGTCTGGAGTCTCGGAGAGAGATTCAGACACAGTGATCCTTTCCTTGAGCCTGCTGTAAGATCTCAAAGAGATCCAGGGATCCAGTCTCTGTCTGGGATTTTTCCCCATCAGTCAGACACACAAAACCACAGGTAATAAAGAACTGGACTGCTGTTCAAGGCAGCCCCAATACAGAGAGAACAGGAAAGAAAGCACACCCCAAAATTACAGGGGTGCTGTCTGGAGAAAAGCCCTGTAAACAATAGAGTCAACTGAACACTCTACACTGCGAAGTATATCTTTAACAAACTATTAACATATCAGCACCAGAGTCTTCATCAGGACAAACACACTTGGTTTAGTGAGAATCGTTACAGACAGCAGTTCCCCACCATCCTCATCCTCGTGAGGGGAGACCCTGTGTTTTACACTGGAAGAACCACAACTGGATAAACACTCACATACAGATTATAGACATTACTGTAACCATTCAAATCTGAAATACCAAGAGGTTTTAGGGCCCTGTGAATGTTCTACAAATGCAGCTCATGTTGTTGGTGTGCTAGGTAGGTGCTAATCGGTGACGCTGCACAATACAGACCAGCGCTGGCTGACAGAGCTTGGAGGAGTGGACTGAAATGAGTGATGGAGGAGTTCAAATCAGAATCAAAGTTTATTCATGAAATGCACAACAATACAGCATGCAGCAGCAGTTGCTGACAATGCAATGTCTTTTCTGCGGGCTCACGAGAATCACAATTGAGGTTATGAAAATAAGGTTACATGATAATAGATGTAATAGAAATGGAATAAAACTCAGCACAAGTAGAGCTGCCGTGTGTCCATGGTGTGTGCATATATACAAGTAGTGTGGTTGTGCTGAAGACAGTGAAGGATGCCGATAGGAGCAAAGAAAAACGTCAGAAATAAAAGAGGCGTTTGCCAGCAAAGCTGAATGTCAGAGCACTGAATAAGCCAGAAAAAAACTTTAAACTGCCTCATGGAAACACGGGCGAAAAGCGAAAGAGGAATTGATGTTGGATAGTAACCAGGAATGTGTACATTATCAAAAGTAATTATTTCAATTTAGGTCCCACAACAACCGGAAACTAAAGGTTCTATAGATGAGTTTTCAGTGAGCTAAGAATGTTTTGGAGTATAGAGTGTGCTGTTGACTCTAATTTATATAGTGACAGTGTATAGTGTCCTGCTGGGAGAGACTGTGTGGTTAAGTGTATGACCTGCTGCAGTGTCTCTCTGCCTCTCTGGCCCTTGTCTCATAACACTGACTGAGCTCCTCATTCTCTCTCCTGTGTCTCTCTACTGTCTCTCTCAGCTCCTCGATCTCCCTCCTGCAGCTCCTGTCCTGCTGGAGTGAACTGTATTGTCGACACACTGACCTGCTGGAGAGTCTCTCTGTGTCTCTCTGCCTCCTCTCTGGCCTTTTCCTCATAGTGCTGCCTGAGCTCCTCCATCTCCCTTCTGTGTGTCTCCTCTCCCTCTCCTGCTCCTCTCTCAGTTCCTCCATCTCTCTCTCCAGCCTCTCTCTCTCCCCTCTCTCTCTCCTTAGCTCCTCCTCCAGCTCTCTCCTCCTCCCCTCATCCCTCTCCTCCCTCAGCCTCTCCTCCAGCTCTGCTATCTGCTCCTCCAGCGCTCTGATCTTCTCCTCTCGTGTCTGGATCTCCTCCTCCATCCTGCGGAGGAAGTTCTGCAGCTCCTTCTGGTGCTTCTCCCTTAGTCTCTCCTCCTCCCTCTGTTTGCTCTCCTCTCTGTCCCTCAGGATCTGCAGTTGCCTCTGTCTGATCTGGGACTCGGCCTCCTGGTACGTCTCAGTGCTGCAGTAGCTGCCCTTGTTTCCTGCTACCAGCACCTCTATCTTCTCCAGCAGCTCTGTGACCTGAGTGCTGCCCCTGTCCTTGTTTTTGAGGGTGTGATACCTGTTCCCACACTTCTCCAGCAGCCACTGTAGCTCCCTGCTGCCTGTGTGCACAGACTCCTCCAGCGTCCTGCTGGTCAGCTCATCAGCGTGGGTGAGCAGGACCATGGTGTGTCCCAGGGCCCTCTCCCCGAATATCTCCAGGACTGTCTCCAGTGTCCTCCTCTCCTCCCCTGAGGATCGGCCCAGCGGGGTAACCAGGAGGAAGGCGTGGGGTCCCGGGGCAGTCTAGTCTGGAGTGTCCACCACAGTCACCCGTCTCCCGGACACTTGTCCTGTCCTCTTCCGGCTCTCCTGAGTGACTGCCGAGCTGCTGGCTTCAGAGGGAAACTCCTCTGAGCCCAGGAGGGTGTTTCCTGCTGCGCTCTTCCCAGCACCAGTCCTGCCCAGCAGCACCAGTCTCAGCTCAGAGGGGCGGGGCTGGAGTCTGGGTTCGACTTCACTCACTGCAACAGGAGGAGAGACAGGAGCATCAGGGAGGTGACACATGAGAGGAGACCAACCTCTCCACAGGTAAGAAGGGTTCACATCAGTGGGTCTGCAGTGGTCCAGATTCTCAAATTCCTAGGTGTCAACATCACAGGTGACCTGACCTGGACCCACCACACCAACCCCGTAGACAAGACAGCGCCTGTTTTTTCTCCCCAGACTGAAGAAGTTCAGCCTGCCTTCACACATCCTGACCAGCTTCTACAGCTGCACCACTGAGAGTATCCTAACCGGCTGCACCACTGCCTGGTGTGGTAATTGCTCCGCCCACAAGCTCAGGGTCCTCCAGAGGGTGGTGACACTGGCTCAGAACACTACCGGCTGCACTATTGAACACAGGGGATATCTACTGTGTTAGATGCCTCAAGAAGGCCAGGTCCATCCTCAGGGACCCCAGTCACCCTAAACACAACTTGCTCTCTCTACTACCATCTGGAAAATGGTACTGAAGTATCAGACCAAGACCACCAGGTGTCAGAACAGCTTCTTGCCCCAGGCAGTAAGACTGCTGAACACCCAACCACAGCAGACACCTGCAGTTACCTCCTTGAACTGACAGGGGGCACTGGCACTCTCAGGACACCTATGAAGAGCACTAAATACCTCCTACCCTGTACCCTACTACTGTCAGGACACCTCAATACCTCCTACCCTGTACCCTACTACTGTCAGGACACCTAAATACCTAAATACCTCCTACCCTGTACCCTACTACTGTCAGGACACCTAAAAACCTCCTACCCTGTACCCTACTACTGTCAGGACACCTCAATACCTCCTACCCTGTACCCTACTACTGTCAAGACACCTAAATAGCTCCTCCCCTGTAGCCTACTACTGTTAGGACACCTCAATACCTAAATACCTCCTACCCTGTACCCTACTACTGTCGGGACACCTAAATACCACCTACCCTGTACCCTACTACTGTCAGGACACCTAAATACCTCCTACCCTGTACCCTACTACTGTCAGGACACCTCAATACCTCCTACCCTGTACCCATTTTAATTCCTAACAGGACACAAGATGGTTGAATCTCTCAGTCTGATGACCAGTAAGATCAGTGACTCAGTAATACAGCATCAATCACACTCACTCTCGGGAGGGATGACGTCTATACTGTTCCTCCTCTTGACAGGCAGTCTGGGCTCCTCTGTCTCTTTCTCCAGCTCCTCTTCCTTCAGTGCCTTTCTCATCTTCTCCTTCAGCTCCTCTTCTCTCCTGCTCCACTCCTCCAACATCTGTCTGAGCTCCTCTTCTCTCTCTCTCTCCCTTCTTTCATACTTCTGTCTCAGCTCCTCTGTCTCTCTCTGTCTCTCCTCCTCCCTCTGTCTCAGCTCCTCTATCTCTCGTTCAGTATTTATTTCTTTGATGTCAGTGGTGAAGTATAGCCCATAGTTTCCTGCCACCATGTCCTCGATCTTCTCCAGCAGCTCTGTGACCTGAGTGTGGTCGCCCCTGTTCTTGTTGTTGAGAACATGATACCTGTTCCCACACTTCTCCACCAGCCACTGGAGATCCTTCCCTCTTCTCTCAATGTGCTGCTCAATGGTTGTGTGTGTCAGTCTGTCCCCCCAGGTGAACAGCACTATTGTGTGTCTCCACACTCTCTCACTAAGAAGCTCCAAATGTTCCTCCGCTGATCTCCAGTCTCTGTATGGGTTCAGATTAATCACCAGGAGGAGAGTGTGGGGTCCTGGGAGACACAGAGACACAATTTCCTGTCTGATCTGCTGTGGATCATTCCTCATCAGCCACACATCCCAGCCTGGAGTGTCGACCACAATGATCTGCCTCCCAGCTACTCCACCCTGTCTCTTCTCACACTCCTTAGTTCCTCTCTCAGTGTCAAACTCCTCTCTGCCCAGGATGGTGTTTCCTGCTGAGCTCTTCCCAGACCTTCTCTGGCCCAGCAGCACGATCCTGATCTCTGAGAGACGCTGTGGTGCCTTATGGGAATCAGCCTGTTCCTCCCCTGTCAGAGAGAAAGATCACAGATTATTCCTCTTCAGAAACTTAGCACTGAGATGAGCTGCAGTGAGTGAGGAGTCTCAGCAGAGCTCACAGTGTGACCCAGTGGAGACCTGTTGTTCTACAGGGTAGATACCCCACAAGGGCTCTGTTTCCAACACAGCTCTGAGTCTTTTCCTGCAGAGCCCTGCTGTAAAACTGGGCATCCAGGACATCACTCGAAGTTAACATTTATTACTTATCTCAATAAAAAATGAAAATAAATTATTCATTTCAGAGCTACTCAGACTTCTATCAGAACCTTTAATATATGATAACATGACCCCATTTAATATCTGTATTAAACTGACTTTACTGAGGTGTGACCCCTATCAGAGAGAGAACATGAACTCACTCTTGGGAAGCAGTTGGGGTCCCAGTGTCTTCTCCAGTAGCTCCTTTATCCTCTGTCCCTCCTTTATTCCCAAACTCCTGAACTTCTCTTCCATCTCCTGTAAATCATTTTCCTCAATCTCATAACAACAGTCACTCTTTCCTGCCACCATGTCCTCTATCTTCTCCAGCAGCTCTGTCACCTGAGTGCGGTCGTCCCTGTTCTTGTTGTTGAGAACATGGTACCTGTTCCCACACATCTCCACCAGATACTGGAGCTTCTTCCCTCCTCTCTCAATGAGCTGCTCAATGGTTGTGTCTCCCAGTGTCCCCCCCCCAGGTGAACAGCACTATTGTGTGTCTCCAGACTCTCTCACTGAGAAGCTCCAGATGTTCCTTCACTGATCTCCAGTCTGTGACTGAGTTCACATTAATCACCAGGAGGAGAGCGTGGGGTCCTGGGGGACACAGAGACACACTGCGCACAACCTCCTCTCTGACACGCTGTGGACCATTCCCTATGAGCCACACATCCCAGCCTGGAGTGTCGACCACAGTGATCTGCCTCCCAGCTACTCCACCCTGTCTCTTCTCACACTCCTTAGTTCCTCTCTCAGTGTCAAACTCCTCTCTGCCCAGGATGGTGTTTCCTGCTGAGCTCTTCCCAGACCATCTCTGGCCCAGCAGCACGATCCTGATCTGTGAGAGACGCTGTGGTGCCTCATGGGAATAAGCCTGTCCCTCCCCTGTCAGAGAGAAAGATCACAGATTATTTACATGATAAAGTTCTCATCACAGATATCTTCACTCTTCATTCCATTTCAAATTTACGATATATAAAGATGTTTTATCTTTCCTATTGTCCCTGCCCTGTGAGAGAGGAAAAACACAGATTATTGAGATTATTTTTCTGTGTATTCTCTGTGGTATACAAAAATGTTCTGTTAATGTTAATTAAACTTTATTCTTACAACATTCTTATTCTGTATTCTTACAATTAATATAAAATATATTTTTTTTATTTTTAACTGTTCTCTCAATAGTACATGTTTATTTTTCATCAGGATTTTTTTTCTTAGAATAATTTAACCTCACTGAAAGGTCAGATTTCTCTTATCTGATAAACAACACAGACATTTTTTCCAATGTCTTCCTTGCTCATCTTTACCAAGGGTGCCTATACTTCAGGAGGGCCCTGTAGAGTCCCACTAACACTCATTGTCCAATGGCAGTTTAGACACATATGGGACTCCTGTGTTCAGTATGAACCTTTATTCCACCTTGGAGTTATATTCGATTCTGGCATAACATTCGACCCACATGTGCAGCATACTGTCAAAACATCTTTTTTTCACCTCAGAAATATCGCTAGACTACGCCCTATGCTACCATTAACTGTGGCTGAAAAGCTGATCAACATTTGTATTCTCTCAAATTGGCTACTGTAATGCTCTACTCGCTGGGGTATCTAAATCTACTCTGGTCCAAACCTCAGCAGCCAGAATCCTGACAAGGTCTGGTGCAAGTGATCACATCACTCCAATTCTGGAGTCCCTGCTTCAATGATGCACTGGAATCCAAATTCCATTATGACTTTAAAATCCTCCTGCTCACCTGTAAGGCTCTGCATGGCTTGGCACCTCAGTACCTGTCTGAACTATTATCGCCCTACTCTCCACCTCACAACCTTCGCTCTGCTAATTCTGCTCTCCTTACTGTCCCCCAAGCCCCTCTACACTTTTGGGGTGACAGGGCCTTCTCCTGTTCTGCACCTAAGCTCTGGAACTCTCTCCCCAAGGATATCGGAGAGTCACCTTCTCTAAACTCCTTCAGATCCAGACTCAAACCCTCTTCTTCAGAAAAGCCTTTACTGAACTGGTTCCATTCTTCACCCCTCTACTCTTCTTAGTACCACCATCCACAGTCTCCTCTATATATTGTAACTGTGTTTTATCTTGTGTATTCTTCTTATTTATTGTTATTGTCATCCTGTAAAGCGCTTTGAGAAGCCACCTTTAAAGGTGCTATATAAAATAAAGTTTATTATTATTATTCCACCTTATTTTAAAAATACATGTAAAAACTGTAAAATCATTCAGTCCATCCTGATTCTTCAGTAGTGAGTCTAAAATGTCACACTTCATAAAGACATGTTTGGGACTCGGCCACCTGGCTGGGAAATCTCTGTGTTGTATAGTTTCAAACCGCTTAGAAACTATCTACTGTGATCCACACTGAAGAGAACTAGCATGATGTTAGTTTAAAAACAGTGAAACTGACAGGGTGGAGGAACTGAGTCTCTTTAGTCTGAAGGGAGTGTCCCACACTGACAGGGTGAAGATAGGGAACCATATATATATATACAAAATATTCAACATCCCCAGTGACAGTTAGTCATCATTAAAGACCAGTTGGATATTGACACCTCAGAGTTCCTCAGAATTAACACAGGAGTGGGAGGCTCTACTGTACACAGAGAGGGGTTAAGGGAGGGAACAAGCTGCCCAGTCAGGACAGGAGAAACAGCTGCATGAGAACCTGGAATCACTACTAATTATGGGCCAAATAAATTCCTCTGTTGTTCATCTGTACTGATTCCTCTCTGGTATTATCAGCTGTACAATAAACATGGCCCCTGAGCAACAAACAGGAAACGATCATATCTGAGCGTGTCTGAGCATCATGAATACTAACAGTGTGTTAATCCAATACCATCAGCACACGGTCAGGTTTAACATCAATCATTTTACCTTAAATAAACACCTTATTAATATATTTAGTACATTCCAAACAGCTTGAGTTTACAGTACCAATCCCTGATCTCTGACAAGAGAAAGTGAAAGTAAAACAGCTCCTGTCTCTCTCCTAGTTCAGACCCCGTGTGTCTGACAGACAGAACACACTCTCAGCAGACAGGAAGACACTTCTCCAGCTGCTGCTGTGCTCTGTGACTGAGAAGAGACCCTCAGTGACTCCCTTACCGACACTCTGACAGGCAGAACAAGAGAAAACTCACCAGGGCTGAGCGCTGAGCTCCTACACGCTGCCATCTCTCTCTCTCTCCTTCTCTTCCTGCTGATGTGAGGTGGCGGGTTTCCTGTCCTCGCTGTGACGCTGCTCTGGTGCCACCTAGTGGATTCATAAAGTTAATCACCAACTGAACAGGTTCATCAGTAAGAGCAAAATAAAACACTAGAATACCCAGATCAACTCTTACCAGCATCCTTGGACACTGGTGTCCACACCCCTACTCTCACACACAGTGTCCTGGATCTGTACTGACCAGCAGTCGGGACACTGGGGTCCACACCCCTACTCTCTCACACAGTGTCCTGGATCTGTACTGACCAGCAGTCGGGACACTGGGGTCCACACCCCTACTCTCACACACAATGTCCTGATCTGTACTGACCAGCAGTCGGGACACTGGGGTCACACCCCTACTCTCACACACAGTGTCCTGATCTGTACTGACCAGCAGTCGAGACACTGGGGTCACACCCCTACTCTCACACACAGTGTCCTGATCTGTACTGACCAGCAGTCGGGACACTGGGGTCCACACCCGTCTGGATCAATGAAGTCAATGAGGCGCTGCAGTACTGCGCTGTCCCCGCCAGGGGGAGACAAGGCACCAGAAGTCAGAGGCCGGAGCTGAACTGCTTCAGGAGAGAGACAGATCGGGGAAACAGCAGGCCAGAGAGAGCAGACAGGAGTCAGACAGCAGATAACGGACCTGAGCAGCTCATCGGCTTGTTCGCCTCTCCCCCAGCTCTGTCTGGAGAGAAGCAGAGTATCAGCTTGTTCCCCCCTCCCACCCCTCTCTGTGTACAGTAGAGCCTCCTGTCCTGACTGGAGGAGCTCACCCAGCTGTGTCTGGAGAGAAGCCAGGGTATTGGCTTGTTCCCCCCTCCCACCCCTCTCTGCGTAAAACAGAGTTAAGTGATGTCCCTTGTCATTAGAAAATTAACCTTTATTTAATTTAATTAATTTAATTTTTTTTTAATTAAGTGCTTCTGGAGAGAGACAGATCGGATAAACAGCAGGCCAGAGAGAACAGGAGAGCAGATAGTAGATAACGGACCTGAGCAGCTCATCAGCTTGTTCCCCTCTCCCACCCCTCTCTGTATACAGTAGAGCCCCCTGTCCTGACTGGAGGAGCTCACCCAGCTGTGTCTGGAGAGAAGCCAGGGTATCGGCTTGTTCCCCCCTCCCACCCCTCTCCGTGTACAGTAGAGCCTCCTGTCCTGTCTCAGCTTCAACAACACGCCTGGGCAGCTTGTTCCCCACCCCTACCCCTCTCTGTGTACAGACCCCCTCTTAACCGCAGATGCCTGAGCGCTGATTGACCCCGACCTCCCCCCACCCCCCTTGACTGAGCCGCCCCCCCCAGAGCCCGTGACGGTCTGGGGACAAGTACAGTTTGAGGACAATCTCCTCTCTTCCACCAGCTCCTCCAACGCAGACTCTCAGTCGGCTCTTCTGCAGCGTCAATCCCTCCCCAGAACAAACACAAACCACACCGCTGCTTCTCCGTTTTATTCATCTGCTCACAGAACATACAGCGACCAGGGACTCCCTCCCTCACGAGGAACCCCAGGCCACGGCCAGGCGGAGAAAGGAGAGCGATCCGGTGGGGTCTGGGGATTTCGGACCAAGGGGCGGTCTGTCTTAGTCCTCTGGTCGAATTTCCTTTTTTATTTCAATACATTCGCTTTTTTTTAAGCATTTTTTTGGGGGCATCTCTGCTGTTGAAATAAAGACTTAGGAAACACAAACAAAGATCTCAGTCTGTTTCAGAGGAAAAACTGTCCTCCTCACAATGAACACAAAAAGGTTAAAAATGAAGACGACCCGCGACCTCACAGGTGTGTCCGTGGGAGTCTGCTTGAGCGACGCAGAAACACGTCCACGCCTGGGGCTCGCCTGCCATTCCCACACAAGAGAGCAACAGGAATCGGAAGTCCAGGGCTCCGTCTCTCACCGGGGAGCGTGGGTGGTGTTGTTTTTGTGGGTGTGGGTGGGAGAAGGGAGTGAAACACCCCCACCCCACGATCATGTCACTCGCTGTCATCGATCGATTATGGAGAACCGTTCCAGTTCCTCACGGTGAAGGAAGAGTAAGTAGCACCACCTCCGCTCTCACTGAAATACTCTCCATCAATAAGACGCACGAGTCTCTCCGTCAATAAGATAGATAAATAAATCAGCAACGCAGGAAATCAATCAATAAACAAACAGAGCGATAAGGCGCCACGGGCGTCTCCGCCCACGAGTCCCGGACACCCCTCTCCGGGCGGCAGCGGTCCGGGTCCGAGCTCGGGTTCGGGTCCGGCTGGCCGGTATGGGTATCGGTATCGGGCCGGACTCGAGGGCCTCTCCCGTCACGGTCGGACTCCACCCAGAAGGGGGGCGGGGGGGTTACAGGTCACAGGTCGGAGCTGCTGCTGAGGTACTGAGAGACGCCGACCAGGAGCAGCACCTCCCCGGTCTTCGTCGCCGTGGCAGCTGCCCCATCTTCCTCCCCCGGCAGGGGGGGGAGAGAGGTCAGGGTCAGGGAGTCACGTTCGCTGGGGCTTGGGCTGGATGATACTATTAATAATAATAATAATAATAATAATAATAATAATAATAATAATAATACACTTCTATAGCTCTTTCCTGGACACTCCACTCAGAGCTCTTTACAGGTCATGGGGATCCCACTACCACCACCAGTGTGGAGCTCTTTACAGGTCATGGGGATCCCACTACCGCCACCAGTGTGCAGCTCTTAACAGGTCCTGAGGATCCCACTACCGCCACCAGTGTGCAGCTCTTTACAGGTCCTGGGGATCCCACTACCACCACCAGTGTGCAGCCCCACCTGGATGACGCCCCAGTCCTCTCCCCACACACCAGCTCTCAGTGGGGAGGAGAGCAGAGTGATGAACCCAGTTCAGAGAGGGGGATTATTAGGAGGCCATGACTGGTAAGGGCCAATGGGAAATTTGACCAGGACGCTGGTGTAAAACCCCTACTCTTCTCGAGAGACACCCTGGGATTGTTAATGACCACAGAGAGTCAGGACCTCTGTTTGACGTCTCATCTGCAGGACGACGCCTGTTTACAGTCCAGTGTCCCCGTCACTATACTGGGGCATCAGGACCCACACAGAGCGCAGGGTGAGAGCGCTCCCTGCTGGCCCAACTCATACCTCTCCCAGCAGCAGCCTCAGTGTTTTCCCAGCAGTCTTCCCTCCAGGTACTGGCCAGGCTCACACTGCTGGGCTCCAGTGGGGCTGCCAGCTGGGAGTTGCAGGGTGATAGGGCTGCTGGCCATTATGAAAGCAACTTACAGAATGAACATCTGGGAATTATTCTTGGGCATCATGCACTGATAACAATAGTACTACTACTACTAACACTAATACCACTACTGCTAACAATAGTACTACTACTAATACTACTAATACTACAACTGACAACAATAGTACTACTACTAACACTACTAATACTACTACTGACAACAATAGTACTACTACTAACACTATTAATACTACTGATAACACTAATAATACTAATAACACGACTGCTACTACTACTACTACTGCTGCTGACAGCGCTAATAATACTACTAATACTACTACTGATAATACTAATACTACTAATAATAACACTAACAATACTAATACTCTACTAATACTACTGATAACAATGATAATACCAGTAATAATACTGATACTACTACTAATAGTAATAACACTACTAATAATACTACTCATACTAGTAACAATCTACTACTAGTACTGATAATAATACTAATAATAATACTACTGCTACTACTACTACTACTGCTGACAACACTACTACTCCTAATAATAATAATCTACTAATACTACTCATAATGATAATACTAGTAATAATACTAATACTAATAGTAATAACACTACTAATACCAGTAACAGTCTCCTTCACACAAGAACTGCACACACGGTGTACAAATCCGCTGACTGGAGAGTAATTTCCGACGGTGATAAACACAAGGAATAGAACTGACCTTGTTGGTTTCTCTAAAAACACTACAAGTCCTGTCAAAGACAGGATATGCTCCACTAGAATTGTTGTCTCTGACCGGTGAGAAATTTCGTTTGTTGTGCGAAGGACTCAGCAAGAAGAGATGTGTCAATTCAGGTGCAGTTGTTTATCGTGAGGGAAAGCACAGATAATATGGGCTTTAATGAATTAACAGTGAAAGTGTAGCAGGGGGCCTCGTATGGACTGCGGTTGTGTCTAGTTTTTGTTATTTGCATTTCAAGATTTTGCTTGTCTTTTGCAAACAAAATCTAAGCTAAGACTTTTACATGAAACATAATGCAGGAGTAGCTGCAGCCTAGGTAGACGTGCAGAAAACCACGTTACGTTGTTATTATTTACTTTATTATTTATTATTTCTCACTGAACACTAGCGCCCCTCTATAATCACACACTAAACACACTACTGTGCCACTCTGATCGAACACAGCACTGTCGCACTGTGATTACTCACTGAACACAGTATTGTCGCACTGTGATTACTCACTGAACACAGTACTGTGCCACTGTGATTACTCACTGAACACACTACTGTCCCACTCAGATGTCACACTGAACACAGTACTGTGCCACTGTGATAATACACTGAACACAGTACTGTCGCACTGTGATCACACCCTGAAAACAGTACTGTGCCACTGTGATCACACCCTGAACACAGTACATGTACATAGTACTGTCGCACTGATTTCTCACTGAACACTGTACTGTCCTACTGTGATCACACCCTGAACACAGTACTGTCCCACTTAGTTGACACACTGAACACACTACTGTGCCACTGTGATCTCACTATGAGCACTGTATTGTCCCATTATGATAACTCACTGAACACACTACTGCCCCACTGTGATCACTCACTGAACACTGTACTGTCCCACTGTGATCACACACTGAGCACAGTACTGTCCCACTTAGTTGACACACTGAACACACTACTGTGCCACTGTGATCACACTATGAGCACTGTATTGTCCCATTATAACTCACTGAACACTGTACTGCCCCACTGTGAGCACTCACTGAACACAGTACTGTGCCACTGTGATCACTCACTGAACACAGTACTGTGCCACTGTGATCACACACTGAACACAGTACTGTGCCACTGTGATCACACACTGAACACAGTACTGTGCAACTGTGATCACACACCGAACACAGTACTGTGCCACTGTGATCACACACCGAACACACTACTGTGCCACTCTGATCACACACCGAACACAGTACTGTCCCACTCTGATCACACACCGAACACAGTACTGTCCCACTGTGATCACACACCGAACACACTACTGTGCCACTGGGATCACACACCGAACACAGTACTGTCCCACTCTGATCACACACCGAACACAGTACTGTCCCACTGTGATCACACACCGAACACACTACTGTGCCACTGGGATCACACACCGAATACAGTACTGTCCCCCTCTGATGACACACTGAACACAGAACTATCCCACTCTGATCACACACTGAACACAGAGCTGTGCCTCTCAGATGCCACACTAAACACGGTACTGTCCCACTGTGATCACACAGTGAACACGGTACTGTCCCACTGATCACTCACTAAACACTATTGTCCCACTGTGATTACTCACTGAACACACTACTGTCCCACTGTGATCACACACCGAACACACTACTGTGCCACTGGGATCACACACCGAACACTGTACTGTGCCACTGGGATCACACACTGAACACACTACTGTGCCACTGTGATCAAACACTGAACACAGTCCTGTCCCCCTGTGATGACACACCCCGAACACAGTCCCATCCCCCTGTGATGACACACTGAACACCATCCTGTCCTACTGTAGTTACACACCGAACACACTACTGTGCCACTCTGATACACTAAACACAGTACTGTGCCACTGTGATTTCTCACTGAATACTAGCGCCCCACTCTGATCACAGTACTGTCCCACTGTGACAACACGCTAAACACAGTACTGTCTCTCGCTCTCTCAATTCAATTCAAGGTGCTTTATTAGCATGACCGATGGGTACAATCAGTGTTGCCAAAGAAAATAAAAATAATAAAATTAACATAGAACAAAACAAAAAATAGAAGTAAAATAAAATCTACAGACATGTTACAGACATTTACAACAAAGACATATTATAAAATACTGACATATACTGTTGGCGGCTGGTGCATTATTGGGAGACAGACTCACTGTTCCTCAGGCTGTGACAGGAGATCACACACTGGGCTGCCAGATCAACTGAGTTCCCTCCTCCCTCTCCCAGTAGGATTGGGACCTGTTGTGGTTTTGGCAAGTGTGGGAACTCTGGGATTAGATTTCTGAATTTCGGGAAGAATGTTTCTCTAATCCCAGAGTATCTGTCACAGTGCAGTAGGAAGTGCACCTCTGTCTCTATTTCTCCCTGCTGGCAGTGGGAGCACAGCCTGTCCTCTCTGGGCAGCCAGGTCTGCCTGTGTCGCCCAGTTTCTATGGCCAGGTTGTGGTCACTGAGCCTGTACTTCGTCAGGGTCTGTTTCTGTTTGTTATTTTTTATTTTGGTCAAATATTCAGCTAGTGTGTATTGTCTGTTTAGGGTTCTGTAGCATTCCAGTTTATGTTGTGTTTGTGTGTGTGTGTGCCAGTGTGTGAGATATTGCTGTTTGATCTGTGCAGTGATGTGCTTGAGTCTGGGTTGTGGTGCTCTAGCAGTGCTGTCCTGAGGCTGGTTAGTGTCGGTGTGGCTCAGGTTAGTGAGCCTCAGGACCAGCTGGCTAAGGGGGCTCTGCTTTGGGCTCAGCAGGGCTTTGTGGTGGTAGGAATTTTGGTCGCTGTTTTTTAGGTGTAGCCAATACTTTAATATTCTTTTCTGTATGTTTATCAATAGTGGGTCCTGGCCTAATTCGGCCCTGCACCCGTTGTTAGGAGTTTTTCTCTGCACACGGAGGATGTTTCAACAGTTTCTGTGGGGTGTTTGTCCCATTGGGTGTAATCCTGGTCTGTGAGGGGACCCCACACTTCACTGCCGTATAGGGCAATGGGTTGGATTACACTTTCAAATATTTGGAGCCAGATTCTTGTTGGTGGGTTGATGTTGAAGAGCCTCCTTCTTATTGCGTAGAAAGCCCTGAGTGCCTTCTCCCTCAGTGCCTTCACTGCCAGGTCAAAACTCCCAGAAGAGCTGATGGTGAGACCGAGATATGTGTAGCTGGATGTGTGCTGTAGTGGAAATCTAATGAGTTAATTGATTCTTAAAAATGTAGAGAGCTTTACAAAAAAATATATTGGTGCTTTTAGATAATATTTCAAGGATATAACTGCTATGCTACAGTACGTGCAGAATTTTAGAAAACAGTTCGTCAACAAAGTACACTGTTTAGGTAATTTAGAAGACAATGTACCAAAATAATATATGCTGTCTGGGTCATTAGAATTAGCTGAAAGTAACTGATAAGCTTTGAATAACAAATCTAGTTTTTCTTCTCTCGCTCTATGATGTAATCTGTTTTCTCTTAGAGAAAGGGGAAGTTTTAGAAGGGACCAAGTGCTGAACTTTTTTACAGTGCAATGCCTTATAAAAACCCTGTACTGCTTGTAACAAATTGAGTCTCTGGTTGCACTTGGCGAAGTCGCAGCAGGGCTCCCAATATTGCAATATTGAAATAAAGACCTTACACAGGTGAGAACTCTCTCTTGTGGCTTCCTTGATAGTTATATTTCCATGACAGTGCTCCAATGTGTTGTTGTTCAGTGTGAATTTGTACCTGTTTCTCTCTTTGTTTCTCGCGAGACTGAGTGAGTGAGTGGGCGGAGCTTCGGTGGGTTTGATCGTGTGGCGGTGTTTCTTCACTAGTTTTGTGTTTTTCTGTCTTTTATGGGGAAAAGCGGGGTTTATTTTCTCGTCATGGCCGGTTCTGGAGGCTCTGATCCTCCAGACCTCTCCTTTGAGAAATTAACTCGACGCCATGGTGCGAAAATCTCACTGTCCTCTGTCCGCTTGAGAGGTGCGTTCTTGCGGTCGGGGAGGTCGTGGGCTGCAGGAACAACAGGTCCGCTTCCCGCTTGAGTGGAGGGATAGTCATTTTCCTGCAATCTACCGATCTGGCAAACACCCTGGTGGAGAAGGGAGTCGTCCTGGACGGCACCATCATCCCGGTACTGCCTCTCGCGGCCCCGGCTCGAAAGATCACCCTCTCTAACGTGCCTACGTTCATGAGGAACAAGCTGCTGGAGAGGGAGCTGTCCAGATACGGACAGGTGGTCTCTCCGATCAGGAGGATCCCTCTGGGCTGCAGGGCACCGCAGCTGAAGCACGTCGTCTCTTTCCGGAGACAAGTCTACGTCATCTTAAAAAACCCCACAGAAGAGATCAATGTGGCCCTTAAATTTCGGATTGACAGCTGTGACTACGTTGTATTCGTGACTTCGGAATTGATGAAGTGCTTCAGGTGCGGGAGCGAGGGGCATGTGGTGAAGAACTGCCCGGAGGTGGAGGAAGAGACAGGCAGGGAGCCTCAGCCCCAGGGCGCACAGGAGGCCAGCAGACAGCGTCAGGCAGTGGGGAGCGGAGCAGCGCAGGGAGGCAGCGGGGAGTCAGAGCCCACGGCCGGGGTGCAGGAGAGGAGATCGCTGGAGGGAGCAGGTGAGCCCGAGCCGGTGGCGTCCCAAGCAGGAGAGCAGACAGTAAAGAGTGGACCACCGCAGCCCTCAGAAGAGCAGGGAGCCCCCCACACCGGAGAGGGGCTCGGGTGCGAATGACTTCAGTGATCAGGAGAGATGGCGCCTGAAGAGCCTTTTAGGTAAGATCAAGGCAGGACCGCGAAACGCACCTCAGCACGAATGAGTCCTGTCCCTCACATCACATCACTATCCGTCTGCGTGCTACATGTCTGTTTGTGTTTTATGTTCTTTCTTTTTTTATTTTCAGCAAACATGGGCGACATTAGGATAGGGAGTTTGAACACCAATGGGTGCCAGAGAGCTTTGAAGCGAGCTGCAGTGTTGGAGATTATCAAAGAAAAGAGCCTGCAGGTGACTTTCCTGCAGGAGACCCACATCGACAGCTCCAACATCGTCACCTGGCAGCGGGAGTGGCAGGGGGACATCGTGTACAGTCACGGGTCCTTGTGAGCGTGGGGGTCGCGGTGCTGTTCTCTGTGGGTTTCAAGCCCCTCTCTATTGCCGTCCAGGAGGTGGTGAAGGGTCGCCTGCTACTCGTGCAAGTAGTTCTCGGGAAGAAAACCTTTGTTTTTATTAACGTTTACGCACCCACTGACGGCGGGGAGAGGGTTACCTCTTCAGGGAGCTTGAAAATGCACTGGCGACCTGCCAGCCTGAAGAGCTGGTTTTCCTGGGGGGGATTTTAACTGCACAGAGAGCAGCACACTGGACAGGAATCACGCAGAGCCACATGGCCCATTGGCCAGGGAGCTGGGCAGGATCCTCGTCAAGTCTGACCTCACTGACATCTGGAGGAGATGTCATGGGGACACGAGGCAGTACACCTGGGCCCAGGTCAGGGGGAATACCCTCTCTCTGGCCAGGCTAGTCCGATTCTACTGCCGTAAACATCATTACAGCATCGTCAAGCAGTGCTCCATCTGTCCAGTGGGCCTGTCGGACAACTGTCTCACTGTCTGCACAGTCGTTGTGCCATCAGTGAGGTCCCGCAGTGCCTACTGGCACTTTAATACCCAGCTGCTTGACGATGCTCACTTCTGTGACTGCCTCGTGTTCTTCTGGCAGCAATGGAGGAGTCAGAAAGCCCACTTTGTCTCCCTGAGGCAGTGGTGGGATATTGGCAAGGTGCAGATTCGCCAGTTCTGCCAGCAGTACACCGGAAGTGTCACGAGAGGTATCTGTGAGTCCATGAAGGCTCTGGAGAGAGACATTCTGGAGCTCCACCAGGCTCTGGAGTGTCGTGCAGACAGGAGGCTAATTGATGACCTCCACAACCCAAAAAGAATCACTCATCGGCCTGCTGGACACAAAAGTACAGAGCTCTAATAAATTCTAGGGTTCAGATTGCATCATAGGTAGACGCCCCGACTCGCTACTTCTTCGGCCTAGAGAAGAAACCAGGCCAGAGCCGGCAGATCCACTGCCTGCGCTCGGAGACGGGGCAGGAGCTGCACGAGGCCGGGCAGATCCAGCAGAGGACCGTGCAGTTCTACAAAGCGCCCTTCTCCAGCGAGGCTAGTGAGGACTCGGTCCGCACACGCAGGTTCCTTGAAGACCTTCCACAGGTCCCCGAAGACGAGAGGGCAGGGCTGGAGAGGCCTCTCTCCCTGGAGGAGCTCTCCACCGCACTCAGTGGCTTGAGCAATGGCAAGACCCCAGGTCTCAATGGCCTGCCAGCCGAATTCTATCGTGCCTTCTGGGCTGTGCTGGGTCCTGACCTGCTCGATGTATATTTGGAAAGTCTGGAGCAGGGGGACCTGCCACTGAGCTGCAGGAGAGCTGTTGTCACCCTGCTGCCCAAGAAATGGAGACCTGTTGCCCTGCTGTGTGTGGATTATAAAATCCTGTCCAAGGCTCTGGCCAACAGGCTGAGGGTGGTGCTGGGGTCCCTGGTGCACTCCGACCAATCGTACTGCGTGCCCGGAAGGTTAATCTTTGATAACATATTTCTGATTCGAGATGTTTTGGCCACCTCCAGACTATTGGGTTTAGATACTGGTCTCATTTCGTTAGACAAGGAAAAGGCCTTTGATAGGGTTGAACATCAGTATTTGTGGAGGACCATGAGGTCCTTCAGGTTCAGCCCCGTCTTTGTTGCCATGATTCAGGTGCTGTACAGTGACATCTTCAGTGTGCTAAAGGTCAACGGAGGGCTGAGTGCTCCGTTTCCAGTGCGGAGGGGAGTCAGGCAGGGCTGTGCAC
This sequence comes from Lepisosteus platostomus, assembly GCF_059453375.1. Classification (NCBI taxonomy): domain Eukaryota; kingdom Metazoa; phylum Chordata; class Actinopteri; order Semionotiformes; family Lepisosteidae; genus Lepisosteus; species Lepisosteus platostomus. The sequence continues at coordinate 68,382,419 of NC_142615.1, read as the reverse complement.
TCTCAGGAATGCTCTACTCCCTTGTCATTGAGCCTCTGCTACATCAGCTGCGCCGGGTCATCAGGGGCCTGTCCATCCCGGGCTGCCCCGATTCCACTGTCAAGATCTTGGCATACGCTGATGACATCATGGTCGTGGTCGGAGGAGAACAGGATGTCAGGGCGCTACAGATAACTTTGAGTGATTTCCAGCGGCTATCATCAGCCAAAGTGAACTGGGCCAAGATTAGCGCCCTACTCCTGGGGGAGTGGAGCGAGATGGGTCCCCCAGTCTTGCCAGAGAGGCTCAGCTGGACCAGAGGGGAACTCAAATACCTGGGGGTACACCTGGGGGATGAGGCCAGCGTGAAAAAGAACTGGGAGGGGCTCCTTGAAAAAGTGAAAGGTCGTCTGGACCGCTGGCGCTGGCTGCTCCCCCAGATCTCCTACAGAGGCCGGCTTCTGATTGTCAACACCCTGGTGGCTTCGATGTTTTGGCATCGCCTGGTGTGTCTGGAGCCACCAGCCGGACTGGTTGAGGAGCTGCAGGCCACGCTCCTCGACTTCTTCTGGGACGGACTGCACTGGCTGCGGAGGGGCGTCCTCTATCTGCCCAGAGAAAACGGAGGGCAAGGACTCATCGACATCCGGAGCCGGGTGGACGCCTTTCGCTTGCAGGCAGTGCAGAAGCTGCTGTTCGGCCCGGCCTCGCTGTCCTGGAGGGAGCTGACCTTCACCCTGCTGCGTCGAGCAGGACACCTCGGGCTCGACTGTGTGCTCTTCCTGATGGACACCAGCAGGGTTGACCTGTCTCCACTGCCGCCTTTCCAGCGCAGTCTCCTGGAGGCCTGGCGGCATCTGCGCGTGCAGAGAGAAGAGGAGCAGCCCAGTCTATACTGGACACTCAGAGAACCATTAATACACAATCCAGGAATGGACATAGAACCGGGCCGCTCCTTGGACTTCACCAGCAGACTGGTCCACGCCAACGTCACACAGCTCCACCACCTGCTGGACGTGGATCAGGGCTGCTGGCGCAACGTGGAGTGGGCGTGTGACGCGCTGGGACTACGCGCTGGGACTACACTCACAGCGGTGTGTAGACAGGTTTCTTAGTCAGCTTCGCTTCGCTCTGCTCTGCCTCTCCAGGAGATGCTGCTGATCCAGGGTCTGTTTGAGGATCATCGCATTCCAACCACACAGCCTCCTTTCCCTGGTCTGCTAGTGTCTCCTGCGCTCAGTCCTGGACCGCTCCCTGACACTCCCTGGAGGGCTCGTCTGGGAGTGCTGGATGACGTCCGGCCTGCCTGGGGTAGCCTCTACAGATTTCCCCTCAACAAGAGGGCTGGTGATCTGCAATGGAGGGTCCTGCACACCATCCTTGGGGTCAACTCGTTTGTGTCGGTTTGTGTCGGTTCTGGACCCGGCGGTGTCTGACGCCTGTCCCTTCTGCGCTCAGAGGGAGACGGTGTTCCACTGCTACAGCGCCTGCCCCCGCCTGTCGCCCATGTTTGCCGTACTGATCCGGCTCTTCACCAAACTTGGCCTGGCCTTCAACGATGTTATTTTCGTGTTTGGGGTGGGTCGTACAAAAAAAACGGAAAAACTCAGACCCCTCCTGGCTAATTTTCTGCTGGGCCAGGCCAAACTCACCATCTACAAGACTCGGAAAAATAAGATCTCTGGTTCCGGGTCTGTAGACTTGGTGAGGATGCTTGAAGGGTTGGTGAAGAGCAGGATATCGTTAGAATTTTTGTTTGATAAATCTCATAATGACCTCGGAACCCCATGTGTCTGTGTCCCCAGGGGAAGTTTACCACGGCCAGCGATGTGTGGGCATTCGGGGTGACTGTGTGTGTGTGTGTGTGTGTGTGTGTGTGTGTGTGTGTGTGTGTGTGTGTGTGTGTGTGTGTGTGTGTGTGTGTGTGTGTGTCTCTGTGTGGGGGTGTTGGGGGTGACCCCATGTGTCTGTATCCCCAGGGGAAGTTCACCACGGCCAGCGATGTGTGGGCATTCGGGGTGACCCTCTGGGAGATGCTGAGGCTGTGTAAGGAGCAGCCCTACGCCTCCATGACAGATGAGCTGGTGATCGAGAACGCTGGAGAGTTCTTCAGAGACCAGGGCAAGCAGGTAACAGCCACACCTGGCCAGGAGTACCTGTACCTGTCTCTCTCTCATGTCCTGCAGGCTGACCTGTCTCTCTCTAGTTCCAGGTGTACCCGTCTTACAGACTGACCCGTCTCTCTCCCTCCCTCTCGTCCCCCGGCTCCCGTCCTGCAGGCTCACCCGTCTCTCTGCTCTCTCTCTGTCCAGGTGTACCTGTCTCTCTCCTGTCTCCTGTCTTGCAGACTCACCCGTCTCTCTCTCTCTCCTGTCTCCTGTCCTGCAGACTCACCCGTCTCTCTCTCTGATCTCTACTGTCCTGCAGGCTGACCCGTCTCTCTCCTGTCTCCTGTCCTGCAGGCTCACCCGTCTCTCTCTTCTCTCCTGTCCTGCAGGCTCACCCGTCTCTCTCCTCTCTCCTGTCTCCTGTCCTGCAGGCTCACCCGTCTCTCTCCTCTCTCCTGTCTCCTGTCTTGCAGGCTCACCCGTCTCTCTCCTGTCTCCTGTCCTGCAGGCTCACCCGTCTCTCTCCTGTCTCCTGTCCTGCAGGCTCACCCGTCTCTCTCCTGTCTCCTGTCCCCAGGTGTACCTGTCCCGGCCGGAGGTGTGTCCGCAGGGCCTGTACGAGCTGATGCTGAGCTGCTGGAGCCGGGAGTCCAGGGAGCGGCCGTCCTTCCCAGCAATCCACCGCTTCCTGCTGGAGGACGCCATGAACATGGTGTAGCAGGAGCAGCTCCGGCCTGCGGACTCTCACGGGGCAGGATGTCCTCTGTGGGCTCGGAGGGCGGCGGCCCTGAGGGCTGAGCCTCTTGTGCGCCCCCTGGTGGCGTTCGAGACAGACAGCCTCTGAGGAAGAGGAAGGACACTAGGGGGGTGGGGGAGGCTGGTACTTCTGTATTCCTTTTACTTCTCGTTTTTCGGGGTTCCTGGGGTGGCGGTGTTTGGAGGGGGGGGTGTGTGGCGGAGTTCAGGGGACTGCTGGTTCGGTCTCCTTCCTACAAGGGGGCCCCCCACCCCCGAGAGGAAACGCTCTCTTGCTGCTGCATGCTGGGGTGTGGGAGAGGGGTCTGTCTGCTGTTTGCTTTGCAGTCTTGCACATTTCCAGGCCCACTTCACCAGCAGCCTGGGGCTTCGCTCGAATCTGCTCCGGTACTTTGCCCCTGAGATCGATTGCTCACGATCGACTCACTGGGAGTGGCCCTGGTCAGTATCTCCATGTGATCGATTGCTCACGATCAATTCGCTGTGACTGGCCCTGGTCAGTATCTCCATGTGATCAATCACTCCTGATTCATTCGCTGTGACTGGCCCTGGTCAGTATCTCCATATGATCGATTGCTCACGATCAATTCGCTGTGACTGGCCCTGGTCAGTATCTCCATGTGATCAATCACTCCTGATCCATTCGCTGTGACTGGCCCAGGTCAGTACACTGTCCAATCCTGTTAGACCAGGAGGACAGCTGGTCCAGTGGATCAGGTCCGGTCCTGTTAGACCAGGAGGACAGTTTTGGGGTACCGGCTCCTCGTCTCTGCGCCCCGGTGTGCAGGAGAGACGCGTCAAACACCGTCCACAGGGGGCGCCGCTGTGCTGTATCGCACCTCCAGCTACAGGGGGCGCTGCTGTGCAGAGCAGGACAGGAGCAGGTGGAGTCAGTCCAGGGTGTTCTGGGGGACGGGGGGGCTCGGCCGGCCAGCGTTGAGGGTTAGGGGTGAGGGCGGCGGGGCAGGGGTGTGAATACTACCCCAGGGGCGTGGGCGCTGTAGGTACTGCTGTCGTGACACACTGGATGTCTTTGTGTTTTTTTCCTTCTTCTTCGCCGACTACTAATGTTGTACATAGCGTACGGGACAGATTGCTACACTAATATATGGAGACGTTGGTGCGTTCCCCGTCTGCGGTCCTCGCGCTGCCTCTGGGCGGCGCTGGCGTGTCGAAGGCTCTCGGGTTCGTCTGGTTCTTGTCGTGAATCTTTTTGTAGAAGTTTTAATAAAGTAACATTTTCAGATAACTGGGTGTCCTGTTCTGCTTTCTGCATCCCGAGTGATCGATTGCCCCTGCTGCTGACTGGAAGTCATCAGTTAAAGGGTATCGACTTCAACAACAGGGCTGTGCGGCTTTTTCCCCCTTCCCACCCCTCTCTGTGTACAGCAGTGTCTCCGGTATCAGCTTCAACACTGGCTGGGTACAGAGAAGGGAGAGCTGGCGAGGAGCATGGCTCCGATCCTATCCTTGATCCGATCATTGCTCTAATTCCTATTGGAATTTATGAGAGACTTGTTTTCTATCTTCTGTGAGAGAGCACAATCACAAAACGTCTAAAACTGTACAACTCCAAGGTTTAGAAAACGTTTTTACAGAAGCTATCCAGACAGTTTGGTGTCATGCGTTCGTTTGATCCAGCTGGGGATTCTGTATGACCCTGACAGAGAGACACTGATTCCAGGTGAGAGATTCACACTGAGGTGACCTGTCTTTCAGCTCTATGACAGATTCCAGGTGAGAGCTATACTGAGCTGAGCTGTATGAGCCCTCTTTAGATTCTGATAAGTTTTCTCAAAGATGCAGCTCCTTCAATGTCTCCCTCTCCACACTCTGCAGAACGCTACTGAATCCTATCGGTTGCCATGCTGCCTGGTAGTCTGGCTCCTTCCTAGGACTTTGTCCCTCCCTGGAGGCCCGGCACAACTGAGCTCCTCTTGTGTCGTCAGGCACTGTACCCCCACGTTCACAGTCCTTGGTGTTCCCAGAGACAAAGTGTCAATGATGAGGTCACTTCCTCCCCAGCTTCCAGTCATACCCATCTGGCTCCAGTCTGGTGCAGTGTCGTCCCCTAGCGTTAACCCACAGTGGACACTCCATCTGGCTCCAGTCTGGTGTTGTGTCGTCCCCTAGCGTTAACCCACAGTGGACACTCCATCTCGCTCCAGTCTGGTGCAGTGTCGTCCCCTAGCGTTAACCCACAGTGGACACTCCATCTCGCTCCAGTCTGGTGCGGTGTCGTCCCCTAGCGTTAACCCACAGTGGACACTCCATCTGGCTCCAGTCTAGTGCAGTGTCGTCCCCTAGCGTTAACCCACAGTGGAAACTCCGACAGGCTCCCATCGCTCTGGCCGGCGTTTGTTTTTCATCCTCGTTGTTTCAGTCGTGACAAAAGGACCAGAAGAACTGGACGCTTGCATTGAAGCCCGATCCCACTGAAACTGCTCTGAGTTCCTCATTCTTATCACTCGCTATTAAATCCTTCTGTTCACCACGTGGAACCAGCAAGCAGTCACTCGTCATCTGTTCCTATGTCTGGCGTCGGGCAGCCCAAATCTCCCGTCTACCCTTCAGGGAATGTGAATCTCAGATGCTCCCATCTCACCCTCGATCAGTGATCAGTGATCAGTGATTAAATGCTTGTGAATAACCCAATGGGCCTGTTGAACCCAAATCTCTCACTGGAGGGCTGCATCAGTGGTGGGGCTTCAGCCTCATCCTTGTGGTCAGGATGCCTCGCCTTGCGCTTATATCTCTGTCGCATTGATTACGATTTATAATAATGTGATCATGTTGATAATGTTGCTTTATTGGCCCTATACAATTTCTTGCATTAGGAATGTGTCTTTTCACAGACCCCAGCTTGCTCTCCATGAGACAGACACACAGACAGGGAGAGAAGCTGGGGGTCAGAGCGCAGGGTCAGACATTGTAAAGCGCCCCTGGAGCAGCTGGTGTTAAGGACCTTGCTCAGGGACCCAACGGAGTCAGATTCCTCTGCTGGCTGTGGGATTTGAACCGGCAACCTTCCAGCCACAGGAACAGATCCTCAGCCACAGAACCTCCGCTCCGCCCCAGGAGAGTATTGACATTCCCTGACCGGGAATCGAACACGGGCCGCAGCAGTGAGCGCCGAATCCTGACCACTAGACCACCAGGGACGCTACAGCGACACTTGACCGCGCAGCTGAAAGATCACTCCCTGTAGTGCGACAAGCTTGCAAAGCCCCATTAACACCTCCTTCTATTTCTTGTCTCCCCGCAGGAATCACGTTATGGGACGCCGAGACGCTGCAGAAAGACATCGACATGCGTCCTCAGCCGAACACAGATTTCCATATCATTGCGTCCGACTCTACGGAGGACAAGGCGTCCGCTCTGAATGTGGAGGCCTCCCTGGAGGCGAGCTTCCTCTGTGGGCTGGTCTCGGTGAGGGGCTCGGCGAGTTACCTGAACGACAAGAAGACCTCGAAGAAGCAGTCGCGTGTCACCCTGCAGTACCGCACCACCACGCGCTTCGAGCAGCTCAGCATGGACCGCTGAGGAGCCGGAAACGTGCAGCACAGCAACGTCTTCCAGGAGGGGACGGCCACGCACGTCGTCATGGCGGTGATGTACGGCGCGCAGGCCTTCTTCGTCTTCGACCGGGAGGTTTCGGCAGAGGAGAAGCAGCAGGACGTCCAGAGCAGCCTGCACGCGGCGATAAAGATGATCCCGTGTGTGTCGATCGAAGGCGAAGCGTCCCTCAGAATGACGGACGAGGAACGCCAGCAGGCGGACAAGTTCAACTGCAAATTCTACGGGGATTTTGCTCTTGCAAAGAATCCGGTGACGTTCCATGACGCTGTAGTGGTTTGATGGGTTTACTGAGACAATTATTAATTGTAACAGTAATCACGAGGTTGTTCGTTGTAGCTTGTAGCTTTTAGAAAATCAATCGTCAGAACAACTAACAACACAGATTTCCAGATCATTGCGTCCGACTCCACGGAGGACAAGGCGTCCGCTCTGAATGTGGAGGTGAGCTTGGTGGTCAAGGTCATGAAAACAGTCAAAGAACTCAAGGACAACTTTGTGAAGGCTTCCGGCAAGTTCATGTCGACGAAGGAGATGCTCGAGAAAATCGAAATTTACTTCGAGACGATCGAGGACCGGATCATGCAGCTGATCAGGCTGTCCTCCAACTGCCTGGCGCGGCTGGAGGAGATCGCCCTGAAGCCCAACGCTCTGTCCACGGCCGCCTACATCGAGCTGCTCACGAGGAAGAGGAGGCCCGCCCGGGCTTCGAGGACCGCATCGCCGAGCTGCGCAAGATGAAACAGCACGCCGAGATCCTCGCCAAGATCGCCAACAACGAGAAACTGCTGCCAGAGGAGCGCAGGATCGTGAGGGAGAGAAACGAGAGGCTGAGAAAAATCGCTCAAGACGTCAAACTGGCGAGCTCCGTAATGAGAGCCTGGACTGCAGGACACTGAACACGTTCCGCACCGCCGAGAACTCCTGCAGGACACTGAACACGTTCCACTCCGGCCGACAACTCCTGCAGGACACTGAACACGTTCCACACCGGCCGACAACTCCTGCAGGACACTGAACACATTTCCACACCGGCCGACAACTCCTGCAGGACACTGAACACGTTCCACACCGCCCGAGAACTCCATCTTGCGGTAAATCTGGAGTAAACCAAAACACAGAATAATGTTCGGGTTTTTTAAATAACTGTTCCTAATAGTTCAACTGAAATAAAAACTTAGTTCTACTCAATCCCTTAGTTTTAAAATCTACAAAAATAATTTTAATTCTCTAAATTCAAGGCTTTCCTTTCACCAGACCTCCAGCCAGACTGATGTTGGCCTCTCTCTCATGCTGTCGGGATAAAGCTGCCTTTCAAATCAATCGGCATCCTGCTGCGACAGAGATGATTTAATGTCCACAGGGGAAAGTGTGGTTATAGATTATAAAGACCGCAGGACACCTCAGGATTTGCAGACACAACGGTCAGACGACAGAAGGCAGCGCTGCCTTTCCTGACCACATCTCCTTAGCAGAAGATCTGAACACAGATGAAACGCTTCTAAGGAACAGCCGCTTCAAGAACAGTTCTCAACACGTCAGTGTGAATTTCAAATTACATTTCAATGTTTTTTGTCTGGCGTCTGTACTTGGTAGATCCATACGCCTGTGAAAAATTAAAAATACCTTTCCTCTGAGTGACCTGTCGTGCTTTATTTCTGGGTGACCTTGGACATCATCCATCTGTAACGAACGGTGTTGACTTCTGACGATTCTTGTGCACTCTCTCTCACCTGTATATAAAAGCACACTTACCCTGGAGTGAAACATGCCTCGTTCATGAGGTTTCAAACCAAAGTTCGGGAGGAAGGCGAGAGCCGCCGCTCGCCTGCGCTCGTCAGTCTCACACTCAGCACATCTCACACTCCTTCACCCAGCAGCTCAATCCTCTCCAGCGCACTCTTTACAGTCCAGCTGCACCACGGAGAGGAGACCCAGGAACGCCTGAGGGGCGACGGAGAGGAATCCACTGTCACACACAGCAGTGACACGGGCACACGCAGTCACATGGGGACACCACAAGGGAACTCACAGCAGATGATCGCATGACGGCATCGCAGCCGAAACACGGGGTCAAGCCCAGAGAATTTCACAAGGCACTCAAAGCCAATCAATCGCTCTCTTTTCTTGAGATCATGTTAATGGAGGTTCCAGGAGAGAACATCAGAGCAGGAACAGGATACCCCCGTCCCCGCAGTGTGACTGTTCCCGCCAGAGCCCACAGACCACACTCACTCCCCAGCACAAGTCCTGAACTGGAAGACAAGAACCGGGGCAAACCAGTAAGTTACTGCTGATCACTACTTAATAAACTTCTCCTGTTTTCGGTTTTTATATCGTTGTTTTTGAGTCAAACATCCAGAACACCCTTTCATAACGCATCTGTACGCCCTGTTCTTGCATTTCTTTGGTTTAGTTTCTGCTCACTTCCCCTGGAGTGAAACACGCCTCCGAAATAAGTGTTTATAAAACTTTCATTTCTCTTTACCTGAACTCAAATAAACCTGCAAGAACACGTCATCATACAGAGCTTCAGCACAGCGTATTTCTTGTCACTTATTTTTATACTGTATTACTGTATTTGAGGTGTCATCTGAACCGAAGCAAACCTCGAAAATACGTTTTTACGACATTGTCGATTTTAGCAGCGGTGATGCAGACCTCCAATATAGACGGTTTGAAAACATTGTCTCTGTTCACCTGAAGTGCAGCAAACATGCGAATCCCGGTTTTTAGTTCATTTATTGATCAAACTGTTTCTATCAGCCCTGGATCTGCCGGAGCCACTTCGACACACCGGTATCCTACAATTTCATTAAAAAAACACCTGATATTTACTTCAGGAGGAGGAAATATAAATATCAGCTAAATAAGCCGGCTAGTCAAAGAAACAGCACATTTAAACCTACAAAACTACAATTTCACTCAAAATGTCAGACGCAACTGAAATTAAAGTGGCCTTCGAGATCAGTTCAGTGAGCTCAATAATAAACTTTTACACCAACAGACCCACAATTTCACCACAAACACATGGAGCTTGTGTCTGTGAAGGTGAAGTGTGAGACGATTCTGTCATCAGGAGGGAGGGCCACAGCAGTACAGCAGAGAGAGCCATCACTGTTACCCACATACTGTCACACCGGTCCCATGTAGAACTGCTGTATTAAACTGTCTGGTGAAGAGACGCGTCTGAGACCTCTCATGATCAGGACAGGTCACGGTAAACATGCAGAAAGTGATGGTGAATTCTCGTTTCGCCTGTGTCCGCGAGCTCAATGATAGACACTTTTACACAATTTCACCACAAACCCCTCGAGCACAATGATAAAAATACACTTTTACAAAATTTCACCACAAACCCCCTGAGCTCAATGATAAGGAAACTTTTACACAATTTTACCTCAAACCCGTCGAGCACATTGATAAAAATACACTTTTACACAATTTCACCACAAACACCCCGAGCTCAATGATAAAAAGACACTTTTACACAATTTCACCACAAACCCTCACACTTACATCACCACTTACCTCGGTGTTGGTGGAGGGGAGTCCTCATATCCTGTAAACCGCGTTGAGTGGAGTGTCCAGAAAGGCGCCATATACAGATTCAGCCACGCAAATCATTACGTCATACCGCGGTACGTGATTGGCCGGCCAAAATGACCGACAGGGGCGCTCGTGGTGCGTTGGTCGGTCATGGAAAGATTTCATCATTTGATCTCTTTACTGTGCACATTTTAATCTGCTTAGTATTGAATATTTATATGGAATTTTACCACTAAAGGGAAATTTTAGTAGTTGAGCATAAAAGGAAGAGGAGCATAACGCATCTGAAGGTCATAAACGATATTAATTTAGGAACATAAACATACTATGTCTCGATATTTTAAAGAAAAAATACACACCAGTCTTCCATTTCTCCCTGAACATTTTAAGCACTAAAGTCTTACATGTGGTTATTTCAGAAACGTTTTCACGTGCTCCTTGCTCCCTCTGACCATGATATCGGACGTTTATACAGTAGACAGCGCTCTGTGAGAGAAGTGACAGTTTCAAGCTTGTCTGCGAAGACGCTCGATACCGGAGTAAACAAGCACACTTTTAGAACTGGGTTAATAGGGAGTATAAGATGGAAGCGCGTATCTACAGGAATGAAGGAATGAAGGAATGAAAGGACACACAGGAAGGGCGTCAGAAACAGACGAGGCTTTATTCTCTCGCCCACGTCAGGAGCCATCAGAAGCTGGTTACAGTAACGGTCAGCAAGTCCAAGCGACTCGTTACAATTACACGGCCGTTTGGCCGTGGTGAACGTGGATTCTGTCTGGCACGGCCAGATTGTGAAAAATAACTATTTCATGAGTACGCTTTAATCAAGATGGGGGCAAGGGGGTCTTCTCTGTGACCCTCCCTTTGAAAATTAACGTGAAAAAACTAAAAATCAGACAATCTCCAGACACTCACAACAGACAAATCAGAAAACAGCTACATACTGTGAGTGTCTGGAGACTGTATCTGACTTTTAGTTTTTGGCCGGACCACAGCCCCACCCACACACACACCCCCACACACTCAGCCACAGCCCCACCCGCACACACCCCCCCCCCACACAACCCCACAGCCCCACCCGCACACACACCCCCACTCCTCACACACACCCCCACCTCGCCGTGCCCGTGTTTTCTCCCACTCGAGTGAGCGTTCGACCCCCGGACGCCGGAGCGTGGGCGCGGTCCGTCGGCCGCCCCCCTCCTCGCCGAAAGGCACTGTTGCCCGAGATAACTCTTAGCGGTGGATCACTCGGCTCGTGCGTCGATGAAGAACTGCGAGAACTAATGTGAATTGAAGGACACATTGATCATCGACACTTCGAACGCCTGTCTGAGGGTCGCTCTGCCATCGATCGGGACTGGCCCGCCCCCACCCCGGGGCCGTCGCAGGGAGAGCCGGCTCCTCGTCCCTTCGTCCCCCGGAGCGCGGACCCGCGGCTGGTGGCCACCGTAGCGCCGGCCGCGGGACCCGCGTGCCCTTCCCCGCCCCGGCCGCCCGAGCGAGCACCGAGAAAAGCGTGAGAGCCCGGCGGCGGTGTCCCGGCCCCCCGGCTACGACCTCAGATCAGACGAGACGACCCGCTGAATTTAAGCACGAGACCATTAGTCGACCAGAAAGTTGAAAAGAACTTTGAAGAGAGAGTTCAAGAGGGCGTGAAACCGCTGAGAGGTAAACGGGTGGGGTCCGCGCAGTCCGCCCGGAGGATTCAACCCGGCGGGTTCCGGTCGGCTGTCCCGGGACCGGCGGATCCCCCAGCGGGACCGCCTCCCGGCCGGGCTCGGCC